>NC_056739.1:587675125-587725125 GCF_019279795.1 Protopterus annectens
ATATATATATATATATATATATATTCCTTAATTTAAAATATATATGACATTTTTTTTTTGGTTGTATAAAACATACATATGCGATTTAATGCCTCAATTAACTAAGAAATGTACATATACATAAAAATATATATATTAAAACAGGTAAACTAATATTTACATATACATTTATGTATCAATTTTGAGTTGAACCTTTTCAAGCCCTAGACTTTAAAATGGGTTTCAGAGATATATGATCATTAATACCTAGGGAGGATCTAGATAGAAATGAACCAATGAACCAATTTTAACAGAAGAAGAAGAAGAAGTATTATATCATTTCACTATTAATTCTATAAAATCTGAGGATATTTTATAGTAAGTACTTTCTGCAAAGATACCCAGTTGAATGAGTCAAACTCTTTATCAATATCTAAAGTTAATTTAAAGTTATTTTCTGCTGCTATTAACAACATCTATTAAAAATAAAAGTTTAATTACACTATATTGTACCTTTCTATTTAAAATAAAAAACAGTTTGATCTTATTCAACCAGACCTGGCATCATATGATTTAACCTTTTTGCCAAAATAGACATTACTATCTTATAATCAATATTCAAAAGATATATGAGCTGGTAAGATGTACATAACTTTGGATCCTTTTCTTTTTTCAAAATAGGAGATATCAATGAGAATTTCCAAGGGGTGGGATATTTAATGTTTTTTTTTTAATCTCATCAAATGTATTAAGTAATATCTTTAGAATATTATATTATCCAGAATTATTTTATATATCTCTGGAATAAAACCATCTAGGCCAGGTGCTTTATTATTTTTCAAATTCTTAATTTGCTCTTTCAGTTCCTAAAAGAAATTGGTTGTCCAATTTAGTAATTTGTTCTTTTGTTAATTTATGCCTTACAATTTCTTTTAAAAATATCAGTTATGTTACTGATAGCTAAATTTGAATTTCTTTTATTAATTGCTTCATAATGTTATCTAAAGGCTTCTAATATATCTTTCAAATCTATTGCTTTTATAGACATTATCTATTTCATGTGTAATCTCTTTAATGTGATTTGCATTATTTAATGTTTTAGATCGAACTGCTAACTTATGTAAGTTTTTGGGACTGAATGAGCAAGTTTGCAATTTAAGTTTTTCTATGACTTTATGATTCAATGTATTTATGTATTTTTGATTAAATGCCTTCAGTTCATAATTTGTATTCCTATCAGTGGGTTTTAAATTTAACTTTAATTTATCAGTTTTTGACTGTACGACAACGTGCTCATTTTCCCATCCCTTCCTTTTTAAAAGATACCAGCACATGATCTTAATATATATATATATATATATATATATATATATATATATATATATTTATATATATATATATATATATATATATATATATATATATATATATATATATATATATATATATATATATATATATATATATATATATATATATATACATACACACACACATAGGCTTTTAATATATCCCATAGAATAATATCAGTAACTTCACCATTGTTATTAAAATCCATAAATAATTTCAATTTTTTTTAAGAAACACTCTTTAAAACCTTTAATTTTTATTATTTAAGCTGTAATTCTATGCCAAATAAACTAAACCATTAGACTTTAGATTAAGAGTAATTGTAATAGCATTATTGTCAGACAGAGGACATTCAATTATTGATACTTCTTCACTTTTAGAGTATAGTCCATTAGATGTAAAGACTTTATTTATACTTGTTTGGGTACCAAATCTAAATGAATAAGGAGTAAAATGAACTGACTTTTCCAATTTTAATTCATGGATATCTCTTACATTCATTGTATTTGTGAAATAATTTAATTGTTTAGCAGTAGCTGTAATTTTAGGTTTTTATTTTTAGTTGTAGCTCTTTCTGATAGAATACCATTAAAATCACTGGCCAATAAATTTTCTCCTTTTGCATCTAAGGACATAATGTCTAGATATTTTTTGCCACTTTAGAATGAATTCCAGAAATCCAATAAACATTTACAAATGTGTACAATGTCTTATTGATCTCAAGTACTTTGAAAATCATCATGCCATTTTTATCACATTAAGAGTCAACTACTCTAGGCATAGTCAAATATTTCTTCCAAAGTATGATAGTGGCTCTTCTTTTAGTATTATAATGTGAGTCTACAAGTATTGAATATTCTTTAAATATCAACTTATCTAAATATTTTTTCAATAAATGTGTTTCTTGCAAAAATACTATATTGACTTTATTTATTTTAAGATATTTAACTAAGCTACATCTCTTCATGGGATTATTAAGACCATTTGCATTCAATGAAATAAACTTATACACTGACTTCTTAAAATTTAACAGTTCTAATAAAGATAAATAATGGTTTTGAAAAAAATGACTATAACTGACTTTAACAATTTTTGCTATGGACAAAATCATGCATCTATCTAAAAGCAATTTAATCATAAAAATATTTACACCACCTAATATGGAATGAAATATTCCTGGCTTGATGAAATAATCATACAAATCCCCCTCAACCATCACATTAATATTACTCAATCTTTCCTTCTGCTACTACCTCTAAAAATGATCTATTTAATAAAACATATTAGAACACAAAGCTTTCCTCTTCTAATAAACTGATTTTAATTATCTAATTCATTACTTAAATGAAATCTAAAGTCAATGTGCATTAGGTATAAGTGAATCATTTTCATAAATTAAAAAATACTCATTTCCCAATAGAATTGATTAAAATAGGAAAAATGATTTAAAGATTAATATTAACTATTAGACACAAATGTATGGATTATCATTTCACATACTCTTACTTCATATTGCACACTTTATTTTTTTAATTCTTTTGGAATTCAATATAAATATATACTATATATACAAATGAATCATCCTATTATAAATAAAACTTCAGTTATATATTTTCCCATCCATACCCAACATTCCAAAAGTTTATTAAAACAGTAAGTCATTTCTATCTATGCTGATAGTTATGTATAATGTTGCTATAAATATACTATAAAATATATTTATTTAAATGTATTAGAATATCATACAAAAAATACAAAAAGTATTTAAATGTATAAAATTAAAAATAAAGGTACATGTACTTCCACTATTTTATGTAATAGAGCATATGTATATTATATAATTAAATTGGTTAACTGAAATTTATATCAGATTTATCAAGTATGACCCCATTCAATTTACAATTTCAGAACTATTAAGTGCTCAAAAAGTGACAAGAAATCTTTAATTGTGCCTACTTAAACAATAGGCATTCTATAAGCTCAATAATTACTTGCCTGTTATTTATTCCTATAAAACAACAATGTTAGAAAGTTGGGACCCACTTTTTTTATGAAATATATGAAATATATGGTAAGCTGGCCTAATTAAAAAAGCCTATAACTCTGAAGTTCTTTTGGTTGAGATAAAGACTACTAATAAAATGCTATATGACATTAATCTGAGAATAACAAATAATATTGGCTATTAGGAAGAGCACAGTAATTTACTAAATGTAAAATGTAGGTATCATTATGAATCTGCATTTTTCAATAAAAGCAAACTTATTCAGGGAACTTGTGTGCAAAGTTGTAAGAGTTACAAAGAAAACAATACTAGTACTCTGCACATATGCAATTAGCCTGAATTGTGTCTCTTTGGATTAGAATAGTTATATTAAATCTTCAGATTCAAACACTATACAGGTAAGAGAGCCATAAATACTGACTGACAATCACCAGAATTTAAATAAAAAATCATCGCCATCAAATTCACAGTAAGCGCTGTTGTTTGTTAAACCATCTGTGACTTCAGTCAGAATCCAATAGCGATAAAATGATCTTTTGTCTTCTGTTTTCTGTTGTGTCAATCCCATTTTAGCTCTTTCCTCTGTTTGTTACACATTGTTTCATTCTTGAGTTGTTTTCATGTTTACAAATAGTGTCAGGTATATTGGAAGATATAGTAGCTCAGGTTTCTATTCAAAACATAAAATACCAAGATCAAATTTGTTACTAGTTATGCATTATATCTGCAGTAAAAACTGTTCACACAATTTTTATTTTCATATATAACATGTCCATGTTATTTGCAAATCAATATACTTGAACTGGCCAATGTACCTCTTTTAGTTGCAACTTTGACTTATGGAACAAGCAGAGCCCATAGTAAGAAGACACTGTTAATAGTCTGCAATACAAATAGTTAGTAAAGTTTTAATGTGTAATGACATATCTTGAATTAGAAATGCCATGAAGATAAATAGAGCATCCAGTTATGTAATCACATTATTCGTGTATGCTCCTTCCTCTAGCTAAATGAATAGCTGTCTAGTCTGCTGCTTGTATTGTGACTTTTCTTCTGATACAAAATGTGTCCCATTTCATTAGTAAAACAAATAAAATGTGTGTTGTAAAGATGAGAAAATACTAAGGAGACAACCGAGAAATTTGCAGAATTCCTTAGGTTAAGAATAATCTTGTTATATTTACTTGAAATAGCAAAAATATATCCACAGGTTCCCAGATGGATGAACAAATAGTTTAATGCAACAAGAACTTATTGGGAGTTCATTCATTTGCTGGTTATAAACGAGTCCATCGGTGTGTCATTCAGTACACATTCTGTTGTTACTGCAGTAAAATTGGAGCCAAAATTACCAAAGTTATCCATAGGGAACCAGCTGTAAGTCTAAAAATGTTGTTTACTTATGATTTTGCAGTTAATGCAAATCCTATTATGTTGGAAGGACCACTTGAGAGTTAAATAGAAGGATATATGAGCATAAATATGCCATTCAGTCAGGTGATGAGAGGAATGCATTATGTAAACACTATAAAACAAATAAATGTAAGGTAGACTTCAAATCTGTAGTACTGGATTCGGTATCCACAGAAGCAAATGTTATTAATATTGAAGAATAACTAGGGTGGTTAGAATACCGCTGGCAAGTAAGGCTAAATGCCTGCTTTCCACCAGGGTTAAACAATACAGAATAAAATGGCGGCTATTTGAAAAGGAAAGGGTTAAAGCACTAGGAATATGTGTTTTAGTAAGGTCATGTGATGATAGGTCAGGTGATGTTTTTTTAAGATATTTAAACATGAATTCTGACTTTTACTTCAGTCTGAAGAAGTCTTTGTAAAGGAGTTAGAAGACGAAAGCTCTAACTGAAACTTTTACTTTGTTCTTGTTGCATTAAACTATTTGTTCATCCATCTGGGACCTTGTTGATATATTTTTGCTATTTTTGACTGTTTGTGCAATTGGCTGCTGTTTGTGAACATTTACTTGAAATACTTTAGCAGAAAGACAAAGACCAAGCTTATAAAACTGTCAAACTCACATATGGAAATTGCTGAATTACTTCTGTCTTACTGTAATGGTGCACATTAAGCTGCTTATACAGCTGCAGTTATGGTTTCCCCTGTTGGAAATAACTAAAATAATTTTTTAATATGAGAGTAATACTTCAAGGATATTTAACTGTTGACCTTCCAAACATGCTATTACTAAGATATACATGAATACCACTGTTTAACTGTCAAAAATAATAGCAACTCCCAACATTAAAAAGAGACATATGAAGTTATGCAGATAATGTATTGTCACTGACACTTCCTCTCATTTCCATTTTAACATTCACTTTTCCTAAAGGTTGAAAGCTCAGCACAGGCTTTCTGTTTCATTCCAAGAATTCTCACAGCTTCAACAAACCCTTTCTTTTAAAATACAGCTCACAACTTTCTCGAGGACGTCAGGATAAGATACAACAGAAAAAAACACAGCAACAGTTGAGTGGGAACTGTAATTTGAAGATTGTCTTTATCTATGACAAGTTCTTGACTGACACCAGTGATCTTAATCTTCTTTTAAAAGTGCAAGCTGATTTAATGGATGCCACAAATAGGCTTTCAATGTCACAAACAAATTACATGTTATGAAACAGATCCCATCCAGATAACACCATACATCCTTATCCATCATAAAGATGAAAAAATAATAAAAATGAAATAATAAAAACAATAATAAAAAACAATTCAAATTAAGTAGTGACCTAGATGAATATAATAGAAAACACAAAAACAAAAGCAGCAAGTGTGTGCATGATGTATACTATTATTACACAGAATATATCAGCCAAACATCAAATTTTAAATGTAATAAAAATTCCTTTGTCAATACTGATGCTTTCCATTAATCTAAGATGCAACAGTGCATTACTACAATAATAAAGCAGCAATCTTATTAGCATTAAAATGTGAAAAATAAAAAAGAAAGAGAATGAAAGAAAAAATGTAATTCATATCAATTTACTTATGATTATTAATACAACCTAACAGTATTCCATTAATCTATAAGTAGGAATAATGAGTTACTATGTATATTATTGCATTTTACGCTATTTCATGCATTCAAAAAGACATAAATATATTATCTTAGAGAAATGATGATACTGTGTAGTTATTAAGGTAACATTTTAAATATCATATTACAACATAAACACATGCAAAAGAAACAGAGTAAAAAATATTACTTTTCTTTAAACTTTTTACTATTATTTCCTTTAGTTGTCCAACCACTTTTAACTGTTTGTCCTTTTAAACTTGCTTAGGACCAATCCATTTCTTCTGGTTTGTCTAAAAGATTATTTTTCTGAAAAAAGTCCAGGGCTACATCCAGTGTATTAAATAATTTCTGACCTTCCAAAAAAAATCTTGATTTTTGCAGGGAAGATAAGCTGAACTTTGATGTTTGATTTATGTAGGTTGTTAATTAGTGGGATGCAGGCTTTACTCTTCACAATTACCAGAGAACTGTACTCATTGTCAAATCTAATACTTTTCCCATTTAAAGTTATTGGAAAGTTAGACCTGGTTGTTTTTAAAATCAAGTCCTTATCCTGCTTAGAAAGACACAACAATTATAGCTCTCAGTGTAGATTAATTGTTTGCTGAAGTAATATTAGAGAGAGAGACCTATGAGCTATTTCTATTGCCAATGAAATTGATTCTGGCAAGATTAAAGTTGTTGGTAGCCAGTCATTCAAGGAATGTAACATATTGTTGCCTTCTTCTTTCTCAGGTACTCTATATAGTCTTATACTATTTCTCCTGGACGTGCTTTCTAGATCTCCTACATTCTCCAAGAGCAAAGTGTTTTGTTTCAAAAGGAGTCCTACTTGACTTTCCTTTTCAGTCAGACTTCCATATATATCATTCAATGATTCCTCCATGAATGAAATTTGATCTGAGTGTTTCTTGATAATTCCATTTAGTAAATCAAATTGTTTCTAATTGCCCTGTTTAATAGTATCTATTTGACTGAAGGATCTTGAATATGGGTGATAAGAGGCTGCATTTCTTTCTTCATCACATTTTCCTGAGGAGAAGCTTTAGAGTAACTCATGACTGAACTTTACTAAAAAGGACTTCTGACAGGATAAAAGCAAAATAGAGTCTCAGAAGACTAATTTTTCTCCTTAATTTCGACAATGACTTGTTTATTCTTGAATAAAAAATATTTTGAAGATACTTTCCTAGTTATAAAGTTAAATAATCCTGTCAGAAAAAAACTGAAAAGAGGCAGAACAAATGTTTTGTGCTGCTAACTGCTTGAAATATTGGCCACACTCCCTTAGAATGCATTTTCTGAAGGATATGAATTCTTAAACTCAAATGCATGTCATGATTTAGAAACTTTAATCTTTAGATTATCCCAGTGATTTGTCAAAAACACATTTCTATGAGGAACAGACCAAAAATATGAGACAAAAATCTGGGCCTTCTGCAAAAATATGTACAATTGAGAGGTATGATCTTAGATCAAGGAATCTGGAAAAGCCTAAAATAAACAGGACAAAAGCTCAAAACAGGAACATATTTTAAATGATTTGTGTACACGGATTTTCTGAAGTAGAGGTGTGTGTGTGTGTGTGTGTGTGTGTGTGTGTGTGTGTGTGTGTGTGTGTGTGTGTGTATGTGTGTGTGCGTGAGAGTGAGAGAGAGAGAGAGAGAGATCTACCACTGGCATCAGCAAAGAGGTTTGTATACCTCTGGACCTTCAGCTGAAGAAATCTGGATAAAACCTAAAATAAAAGGGGAACCAAGGCTGAAAAATAAGAGCAGATTTTAATTATTGCTTTTATAAAATTACAAAATTGTGTGAATAAAAGGATTTTTGTTAGCATGCATTTTCTGAAGGAAAATTCCTTTGTAAATGCTTAATCTTTGTTCTGTCTTGAACCCACAAATTACCACAATTGTAAACTGTTGTGTCTTTTTTGTTTACCAATGTTTTAAAGCTTTGTCTTTAACTTACAAATGATTGAAATTGTAAACTGCTGTAATCTCTTTTGTAACCTTTGTTTTGGAGCGTTTCTCCCCAGGACTCGATTGAAAATGGGTTCTTATTGGCCCAATGGACTATCCTGGTAAACCAACTGCAAATAAATAAATAAATACTATGAAACTCAGATGTATGTCATTATTTAGTAACTTTTGTTTCCAATAACTAGCAATAAACCAAACGTTTTAGGAGTAAGGGACTAAAAAATAAAGTAAATACCTGTAGTTTTTTTTTTTTTAAAGTGTTCTATTTTGGAAGTAAAATGCTTCCTCCAACACCATTAACATATAGTACAGCAAGTTTGAAACATTAGGCAGGGGAACTATTTTATTATATATATATATATATATATATATATATATATATATATATAAAGTAATATGGTACTTAAAAAATAAATAAGTAAAACACAGCAATTTTACAGAGACCCCATTCTCTAAGCACAATAATGCTCTCTGGCGTGTGTGTTAATGTGTAATTAATGTAATTAATATTTAGTAATGTGTAATTAATGCCCTTCCAGGGATGTAGAGGCCCTCCACCTGCAGCATCAGGCGTCATAACACCCCTGGGCAGGTGTTAATTATATATTAACACACACCCTCTCGGGCATTATTGCTTGTGTGATTTTAACCAGTGTGGTCATATTCCTTAAAGAATTGTGCTGAGGACCTAGAACAGTGTGATGTGTTAGTTAAGGTCCTGTGCCAATACCTTGTTGTCATGCATTCTTGAGATATATCATTATTCTTTGAAGCTGAACAAATATTCTTTGTTTGGTATGTAATTAATGTGGAACAGATTAATGTTTTATTCACATATTTTAGTTTCCTGAATAGTGCTGTGTTCCAATAACTACCATCTCTGGTAATTACTTTGCATACCTTCTTTGTAGTGGTGTGTTTACTTTTAATAAGACTTGTATTGTTCAGAGTATATTACATTTGTGTGACTGTGACTGACGTGTTTTTTGTGAGAGTGTGTATGCCCTAACATTCTGCATTTTGAAAGATGAAGTGATACATGCAGTTATTTTTTACAACCTTGCCTTGTACTGCAAATGTTGTCTTCATGTACTTTTGCTTTCTTGTTGCACCGCCATGCCATTTGATGGTTACAGGAGTACATTAGAAAGGTTTGTGCATTTATACATGAATCTTTTTGGTCTAAAAAGGTTTTTGTTTTTAGGATATTTGTTTGATATTTCAGACCGCACCAGCAATATCTAACTGTGCATTTGCTTTGAAGTTATACTCTCATGTGTTTCCCTTCCGAGATTAATTACAGAAGACCATAACAGTATTGTCTGATATGTTAATTGAAATACTTATATTGATTGTTCTTAGAGTGGATATGGCATTAATCTAGAGCATTGTTGTGGCATTTGGCATATAGTGAATGCTAACATGCTCAATTTATTGTCTAGCTCTATTAGAGAATTTATTTCAGTTTGTATTGCAAAAATTACTCTGCTTTGCCTTTCTATACTAATAACTGCTTAGAAAATTACTTCTGCTAGCCAACTAGTCACTTATAGCTTTTGGTCTATAAGTAATTTTCTTTTCATCTCTTTTTTTATCTCTGATTTTGTTGGGGCTAATGACAAACTTTGGAAAAGTTTGATTCCCTTCTAGATTTCAAACATGACCCTCAGTGGTGACTTTTAAATAATAAGTCATCCTGCTGTAAAACAAAATGAATTGCTCTAGTGAAGCAAAAGTATTTTTGATTACCAAAACTGAAAAAAAAAATTTTCTCTTAACAAGCAGGGAACGGGAAGAAAAAGTGATGATGGATTAATTTTCTATTTAGAAAACAAGGGAGGGTGGAGCTCGTTTGTAATTTCAAATAGGTCCAACAAAACTAACAACAATAAAAAATTAGCATCTGGGTTATTGAAGGACCCAGCAGGGATGACAGGAGTAAGGGGCCAATATTAGTTCTTATATCCTGCAAAGGAAGGTGGTTAGGTCTTCTGTGTCACTGGCACCTGTTAGAGTACAGGTGTACAACATACTGCATATGGAACAGGGATATGAGATTGGTGCTGTCAAGCTGTGTATATGCAAGTGCTTTCACTTACCATTAGTAGAAACATGCCTGCACATTTGCTTTGGTGAGCATATGTTTATATGGGTCTACTTGAGTTGACCGAGACGCCACTTCGCCGACACGCAGAAGACCGAGACCAAACAACCGAAAACGAAGGTGATCGACAAGGTGAAATCCCGACAGCAAAAAGACCGACATGGGGAACGTGTGAGCGTGACTCGGTAAGTGTGCAATAGTGAGGGATTTAGGGTTAGGGAGCGGACAGGTAAGTGTGCGATAGTGAGGGATTTAGGGTTAGGGTGCGGGAAAGGTGAGTGTGCACTAGTGTCGGACTTAGGGTTTGGGTAAGGTAAGTGTGTGATAGTGACGGAGTGTAGTTTAGGGGCGGGTTAAGTGAGTTAGGGTTAGGGTGCAGGTAGGGTGAGTATGCGATAGTGACGAGCTTTATGTTTTAGGGTGGGTTAAGTGAGTTAGGGTTAGGATGCAGGTAGGGTAAGTGTCCGATAGTGATGGACTTTAGGTTTAGGGGTGGGTTAAGTGAGTTAGGGTTAGGGTGCAGGTAGGGTAAGTGTGTGGTAGTGTCAGACCTTAGGGTTAGGGTTTGGGTTAAGGTTAGTGGATATGTAATTGTGTGTAATGTGTAGTTTACGTTTTGTGTGTCGGTGTAATGGTGTTCGGTTTTGTGAGTTGTCGGTATTGTGTGTTTTCGGTTGTTTGGTCTCGGTATTTTGCGTGTCGGCGAACTGGCATTTCGGTCAACTAAAGTAGACCCGTTTATATACATCTATGTAAGTTTATATATATATATATATATATATATATATATATATATATATATATATATATATATATATATATAAAATATATTATAGATATGTGTGTGTGTGTGTGTGTGTGTGTGTGTGTGTGTGTGTGTGTGTGTGTGTGTGTGTGCATGTGTGTATGTAGATAGATAAAGAGATACAGACATCTAGATATGTAACTATTGTAAGTCCAAAAAGACATCAGTAAGGACATATATAAAAAGTACGTTTACCTCAGTAAGTTAGCAATTAGCTTCTTAACTGCAAAAGAAAATAAATAAATAATTAAAAATAGTATCCAGAGTCACTTCTCAGTCTTAATGATTGGTTCACAAAGCCCCTATGGGTAACAGACGTTTAATTAAAAAAAAAAAATAAAGAAAAAACAGTAAAATCTCTACAAGGCCCAACTTACAGCTCTAATTGCAGGTATTTCTACAGGGTTTATTATGCATATATAATCTACAGGTAGGCCCAGCTATGGTATCACTACATACTCCAAAGATGTTTCACCAAATGTTCATTGAGTTCCTTGAGAAAGTAACTTCCTGACTATCTGCTTCCAGGTCAAATCCTTTTCAAGACCCCGCCCTCTAGCTAACTGATGTGAGAATATTCCAATACTTTACACCACAGCACACATTTTAGTGTGTGTTTGAAGGCATAACTAACTCCATCCCAGCATAATACCAGAGGTTTTGGAAACATAATCTGGACTACCAATCAGTATTTTCATTGGCTAAACTGAGCCTGTGCATCACAGTATACACTTAGGGTTGGAATGATAAAGTCAGCCAGCACAGTTTGGTACAAGCATCAGTTTGCCTGCTTAACCATTACAAAGGGAATTATCCATTGCAAAGGAGAATGATGTTACCAGTGAGACGTAACTGCTAAAAATAACATTTCAAGGCATAGATGCTCCAATTTGTAGGTAGATGCTCTCGTTTCAATAGCTGAATATCTTCTCCTAACCAACTTCCTGCCAAATGCTCATCACTGTGAATGTCTTAAGACAGTCCTTCCCTACACACAACCTATCTCTAAGACATCTGTATGTAGGGTAAACTCTTTGGTAAAATCTGAACTTACTGACAGGTTCAGACAAAGGATCATACAGAAGTCAAAAGAAGTAAGAGAATAACAGTATGTGCTGATTCAGAAGGAGAAAAGGTTAAGGTTTCTTCCCTTTTCAGCATCACAAAAACAGAAAGTGAAACCCCGCTTGTATTGCAAAGACTTTGCATATACTTCTAAAAGCCATAACAGGGACACAAATGAAAGTAAGAAGTTTAAAACTGGGTCAACAGAAACAGAGGTTCAACCCAAGTTGGTTTTTGAAGAACTAAAGAGATATGTGTCAGCTTAAAAGGGGTAACAATAAATTTGATTTATTGACTATAAATTGTGAGGTATAGACTGAAGTGCAGTCATTCCCCCGGATTTACTAAACTTCCGTGCAGGACTAGCTTAGTCCTGCACAGAAGCGCCTGTTTATGAGCAGCACAGCAGTGCACCATTAATAAGGTGCGCTGCCCAAGCTCCTACGCTTACACGGAGCATTTAAAAGTGCAGGGGGCATGTCTGAGAGCAGAGCTCTCAGAATAAACATGCCCCTGCAACAGGGATATGGTAGCTGTACAGTAGGTGTAGTACACTTGCTTGTCCACATGAGCAGGTGCCAGCATCAACACAGCCACATTCTCACAGGGATGCACACACATTGACACACTTGGCAGGGCCAGGTATACAACCCATCACTAGTGAGATTGCCACAACACATTACTGTGCAGGTATCATATGCACCACACGGGTCATACAGAGGTGATATGGGCAAAGGGTATGGGGAGGTGTCTGACATCAGACAGCATGCTTCAGTATGCCAATGGAGGTTGTAGTGAGTGTGGATGTGATCATACGCATTATACAACACAAATACACAGGGTGCCTGTACTGACATGCATGGGTGCATTTCTGCACAGGTGTGTGGTGGTCGACTGTGCCAGACAGCTATACAAGGTTAGGTGATGGGTATACCTAGGCATCAGGCCACATGACAATGGTCAGCATTGTGGGTCAGGGCTGTAGTTTCTGCATTTGCCCACACAGGTGGGTATATTATCCCCCATCCAGTCACCTGGGTGACTATTGTGTGTGGCCAATGCTGTGCAACACCTGTCATGTATGTGATCCTTAGTCCATGACATGGACAGTGTCTGGGATGTGCACACCTCCCACATGCATGTACAGTGACATGTGGAACTGTGCCTGGGGTGTCTGGCCCATGTTGTGTACACAGATTATCATCAGATGTGGCAGCCTTGGCCACCTGTGGCAGGAACTGGTAATGGACAGCAGGTTTACCCTGCACCTACATTGATAGCATGCTAACAGCATTCCCTGGTGTCAGTGGCATCTGTCCATACAGGGCATGTTTTCAGGCATGGTATGTCTTTTGTGAGTCACATGTGATGGCACCACAGGTGTTGCAGGTGTCCAGTGAGGAACATGGGGAAGGTGCACTGTCTGCATGTACGTGCCTATTGGACAGATGGACAAGGTGCCATGCCCTCTGTAGCCCACTGCAATCACTCCATAGTTACTATCAGTGGCCAATATGCAGTGTACTACCCACATATTGGCTGTTGCCTAGGCATGTGTGTGTGTATATGAGACATGGGTTGAGAGTGTTCTCTGGGTAATACTGGGGTTGGTAACTGTGATCGCCTGGCCTTGATGTCACATATGGATATGGATTTGCAGCACAGCTTCTCAGCTATTTCACATCTGTTATCCCTGTATGGTGGACATTGTGATATATACTGGGGCCACCATATAAGAAATTTTCAAAACTCGCTCCACATTGGGTCCAGGTATCACACACTTACCTCCACACAGGCTACGAGTTACAAGCACACAAACACACACACCTGTCATGTCTGGGAGTAGAGCTCCTACATAACTTGTTTTTTACACTACAGCACTACAGTTATAATACTAATTTTGGAGATTACTGGAGTACTCCTTCCCCAAAGGTGTATATCACATTGGATGACATCAGCAGGATTGGCAAAGTAGGACATTCAAATTGTAGTGAGTTTGGCTAGGCCAAAATGTATTCCTTCCTACACAGACAGTGACATACACACAAAACACCCACAACCAACATGTGTGGATATAGAATCCCTGACAGAGGGCAGCATGGAGCTGTTATAGGACACACCATGAGGATTACTGGAAAACTCTTTCCCCAATGGTGTATTTCACAATGAAAGACATCAGCAGGATTGCCAAAGTAGGGCAGTTGAAATGTACTGAGTGTGACTAGCCTAAAATGCATTGCTCCCTACACAGACATTGAAACACACACAAAATGTTCACAACTGACATGTGGGTATAGAACCCCTAACAGAGGTCTGGAGCACACTACAGCCTGGAGCTGTTATAGGATGCACCACAGGGATTCCTGGTGAACTTCTTCCCCAAAGGTGTATGTCATAATGAATGACAACAGCAGGATTGCCAAAGTAGGGCATTTGAAATGCAGTGAGTGTGACTAGCCTAAAATGCATTGCTCCCTACACAGACATTGAAACACACACAAAACATCCAGAACTGCCATGGGTGGGAATACAACCCTACCAGGGATTCTATATCACACTACAGTAGCACACAATTACAAGGCATGCTATGTAGATTACTGGGGTACATACTTCCCAGAGGTGTATTTCTAGGTGGATGACATCAGCAGTCTTGCCAAAGTTGAGCATTTGAATTCTAGGGAGTGTGACTACCTTAAAAAGCACTGTTGTCTACACAGACAGATAGACACACACACTTCCCCAGTCTAGGATTAGAACAGCTATTTAACTAATTTATCACACCACAGAGCTACACACTTACAGGACATGCTATGGAGATTACTGAGCTATAATCTTCCCAGAGGAGTATTTCTAGGTGGATGACATCAGCAACCTTTCCAAAGTTGAGCATTTGAATTGTAGGGAGTGTGACTATCCTAAAACACATTGTTCTCTACACAGAAAGAGTCAGACACACTTACTACGTCTGGGATTAGAACAGCTATCTAACTAATTTAGCACACTACAGCAGTACACAGTTATAGGACATGCTATAGAGATTACTTGGCTACTGTTTTCCCAGAGGTGTATTTTTAGGTGGATGACATCAGCAGCCTTGCCAAAGTTGAGCATTTGAATTGTAGGGAGTGGACTACCCTAAAAAGCATTGCTTTCTACACAGACAGACATTTACCAAGTCTGGGATTAGAACAGCTACTTAACTAATTTATCATACTACAGCAATACACAGTTACAGGACACACTACAGAGATTACTGGACTACAGTTTCCCAGAGGTGTATTTCTAGGTGGATGACATCAGCAGCCTTACCAAAGATGAGCATTTGAATTGTAGGGAGTGTGACTACCCTAAAAAGCATTGTTCTCTACACAGACAGATACACACACACACAAGCTTGCCAAGTCTGGGGTTAGAACAGCTACCTAACTAATTTATCACACTACAGGAGTATGCAGTTACAGGACATGCTACAGAGATTACTGGGCTGCAACCTTCCCAGAGATATATTTCTAGCTGGATGACATCAGCAGCCTCGCCAAAGGTGAGCATTTGAATTGTAGGGAGTGTGACTACCCTAAAAAGCATTGCCCTCTACACAGACAGACAGACACACACACTCACAGTTGCCATGTCTGGCATTTGAATCCCTACCTAACTATTTTATCACATTACAGCAGTGTGAAGTTATGGGACACGCCATGGAGATTACTATGCTACAACTCTCCCAAAGGAGTATTTCCCAGTGGATGACCTCAGCAGGCTTGTCATAGTAGGGCTATGGGGGAGGCAGTGTGTGTGCATGGGCCATAACCCATTCATCTAGAGGTTGACACGCCACATGCAGGCACACAGAGGGTCATATTTCACAGGTAAGTGTATACAGCTGCTAAATGACTACTTCCTTGCACAGCTGGCACGTGCACCACATAGTCTGTAATGCTGACAGATACCAGTGGCTAGTATCTGCAGTGAGTGACATCTGAACCTCATGTGGTTGGGGCCCTTTGGCTGTGTGCTGGGTGGGGCAGGTATGGATGGATCCTTGTCACAGTCACCCTCTTCCACACATCTATGTACATCTATCTTTGGCTTATTATAGTATGTTCTCCTTACATATATGTCTGTATTCCTATCCACTATGTGTGCAAGGCATGCGTGGTGCATACTGAGAAGTGTTTTCACTAACAACTGCAACTGCCAGATATATCTGGTCCACTGGTGTTTGCAGACATGGCCTTCATGTGTTTGTGTGTGAGCATGCCCAGTATGACCTTTCATTATGTTGTTGACTGACATTGCCTTCATTTCTCTAGGTGTGTGGGCATGCCCAGTAGGGCCATCTGTATTACATGTGTGGGTCAAGTCCAGGTATTTTGTACTGCAGTGCTTACCTTTGTGTTGTATACTGACAGGGTAGCATGCTGTCTCTGCAGGGTATCCATCCATCATTTGGCATTGACTGTTACTACATTTCTGCATAGCGGGGTGGGGGGGCACACCTGCCTTTTTCTATATTTGTACACAAGTTTGGGGGGGCACCCATGACTGTTACTACATTTCTATGTAGGATGAGGGGAGGGCACACCTGACTATTTCTAAATTTTTACACAGGATTACGGGGCACACCTGACTGTTACTATATGTCTACGTAGGATGGGGGAGCACACCTGACACTTGTACACATTTGCTAGGACTGTACTGGTATGTTGGGTGCTCCATTTCAGTCTGTAGTCTTACCTATCGTGCTGGCTAGAGGCATATCAGTCTACTACAGATATTAGCTTTTAATTACCTACATATTAGTTTCTGACCTCCTAGCCTTCACAACTAACATCCCACTGCCTGGCCTGCTGTAGTCTGTGTTTGTGGGCTGGGGGGGGTTAACCATAGGCCTCATTCAGAGGCCATAGCACAGCATTTGTTTGTGTTTGTCTACACCTGTCCTGCTGGCTGTGACTGTTGTTGGGTATGTGACCCCGCACGACTGGCATATGTGAGTCACTTACCTTGTGGGTGTCCCAGTATTGAGAGTGGTGCTGCAGGGCTGCCTATGTCGGATGCACATAGTACACTCCCTACACATGCTTAGGTACAGGTAGTGCCATGTTTGGCATCCCTTTTACTGTATGTGAGAGTCAGAGAGAGGTGTTATTCCCTGGGTCCCTCCCATGTCAGTGCATGTGCTATACATTGCCTGTTTGCCAAGGCCAGTGCATACTGGGCACACCTCTTTCTGCCTACTGGGGCAGACTCAGGTTGTTCCTCCTCCAAGTCACTCTGTGCCTGTGTAGGCCTTGACAATGGTGGGGGGCTGTGTAGCCCTGCCCTGTTCTGTTCCTGCTGCAGCTGTTTCCGCAGGATCATGCTGTGTAGCATGGCACATACAAGGACAATTTGGGTACATGTAGCTGGTGAGTACTGCAAGGCTCCACCGGATGTGTCCAGGCACTGGAACCATGACTTGAGCATCCCAAACACATGCTCTATTATGATTCTTGTTTGTGCGTGTACCTCATTATGGAGTTCTTGTTCAGCATTCCTGCTCGGGTGTGTGTGCATTTCTGATGGGTGTCTGATGGGTGTCATCAGCCACGACTCCAGTGCATATCCAGCATCCCCAGTAGGTGACCGTGCAGGATGTCCCCATTAACAAATCTCTTGTACAGCTCCGTCAGATGCCAGATGTGGGAATTGTGATAGCTTTCAGGGCAGCCAGCATACACATTCCTTATTATGCCCTGGGCATCGCACATGACCTGGCAGTTGATGGAGGGGAAGCCCTTACAGTTGATGTAGCCCATACCCCGCTCACCAGATGGTGCTTTGATGCATATGTGTGTGCAGTCTATAGCACCCACTACCTCAGGGTATTCTGTTATTTGGTGGAACAGTTGCATATTGCTGGTCAACGCCTCACAGGTGTTGGGGAAATATGCGTGCTCACCGACATGTGCTGACATGGCATCCAGGAACTGGTGAAATACCCTGGATGCTGGTGCCTGTGAAATCCCCATTCCCAGTTGGCCTTTGAAAGGTACCTGTAGCTAGTATTCTTAGGCCTACACATACCTTGGTATCCACTGGGATGGGTTCCCTTCTGTTAGTGCTGTGTGTCAGACATGGCCGGCACAGCTCAGCAATTTGCCGTAGGAGGTCCCTGTCCACCCTATAGAGCTCCACTATCTCCAGCTCATGTAGCCCTTGGTAGGCTACCCTGGGTCTGTACACTCTTCTCTGTCTCCTTAATGTGGGTTGCTTGGCAGCATTCACATCCTCACCATCCTCAGCCTATTACACAAGTTGTATGATAGCTATTGCAGCCCCTAACATTTTGCTGTTGTGAGTGTTAAAGGTTCCCCACTTGTTTACACTGGTGGTGTAGAATGTGGGAAAAGCCAGAGGGGGTAGGTGTTTGCATAGTTTATAGTAGCGTTCTGGGCTGGGCTGGTTGCTGCCTGTATAATTGGCTGATTCTGATACACTTCACCTGCCAGCTAAGCTTGTACTCCTTGAATACCTTCCTACTGCTATTTTCCCTTCCCATTGCCTTGCTGTTTAAGCCCACGGGCGCCCCGCGCAAACAGAGTGCTCAGTTGTGCACACTGCTGCTATTTCCTGGCTTAACCTCTTTTTTCTTCCTGTACAACCCAGTGTGTGGTGTGCACACCAGCTTAGGCTTTGTAAAGACTGCTAGACAGGTTTAGACACACCCCCTAGCTTAGCTGTGCTAAGCTAGGAGCAAACCCAAGCCACAGGGCTCCAATCCGCTTACAGTATGCCTGACACACACCTCCATGATGTCACCTACCTTTTAGGCTTGCACCAAGCTATTCCTACTCTTACACTGTTGGGACCTGACTCACATGCTCAGGTAGACTGGGATTTATTATTCTTCCCCTCATTTGCATAGGATTGCCTGCTAATGCATAGTTACATGTCTCACACTGAGCTTCCCCCCTTAGCAACCACTACTCACTGGCCAGGTTGTCTTCCATTGACTTTCATGGCAGAATACTGATTTTAGTTAGAATGCTTAATTTAGGTTCATTTTGTTATTTTCCCTCGATCCCGTTTGCACAGCCGAGATCAGCTAAAAAAAATAAAAGTTGATTTTTTTAATTTTTTATATTGTTTGCAATGCCAATGGCCTTATACTTGGCCATTAACTTGCTTACTACATGATATGCAGCCTTTATTTGGCGCTATCATAGCTCTGTTTTGGATATTGCAGAAATGTACTTGGTTACTAACCGAGTACATTTCTGCTGATTGCACTAGTCCTGCATGAATGGCCGCAAGCTTTTTGGATCGCAAAATCACCTCATTTGCATGGATTTCTCCTGGAAATGGGATGATTTACATACAAGGGCTTCGTCCGTACAGGATTAGTTCAGGTGCTCTTGTGCATGCCCCTGCAGGCTATTCCTGGATCGCACAGCAGACATATTGTTTGCTTGATCTCCTGCACCAATGTTGCACTGCATGCAAGCTTTTGAGAATCTGGGGGGGGGGGGGGTGGCTTTCTGGCAAATCACTGAGATGAACTGAGGACTGAAGTCACTAAATAATGACATACATTTGAGTTTCAGATTTCAAGTCCTTCAGAAAATGTATGTTAACACAAATCTTGTTATTCAAACAACTTTCTAATTTTATACAAGCAATATTTAAGATCTGCCCCTATTTCTGAGCCCTTGTCCCAATATTTTGACAGGCTTTGTCTAGATTTCTTGCACTAAGACGTTGAGAAGTATGCAGGTGCTAGATATTGCCACTGTTCCAAAACTGCTTCAACCAATCAGGTCCTTTCTTTAGTAAACTGGATAGGTTGCAGGTTACAGCTTACAGTAACATCATCATTCTACTCATCTTGAAAAAAGCAGAAGCCTGTGAATGCAGTAAACTCTCAGTTAACCGGCACCCATGTGAATTGGTAGATTCCAGATAACTGTAGTTTCTGGTTGATTGAGAGTTGCTGTTAAAAATAGGCCTGACTAATACTATACTCTATACTATTTGGTTGGTCTGACTTGTTCTTAGGTTGGGGAGAGAGGGAATTTATTCCTATCTTCCCTTTTAAAACTCTAAAACTTTAAATACATAAGGTATGTTTCTGCTGGGAGAAAACAGAAAGTGCAACACATGAAAATTGTACTGTATTTCTTCGATTTTTTTTTTCTGGTAGCTTGAGAGTTCTGGTTGCTTGAGTTTGGTTAACTGATAGTTTACTGTACCCAAAAGTCTCTATGGAATGCAAACCTCCAAGGTCTGCAACAAAGGCAGCCATAACTGCAGTTTCTTTGTTTTTCTTGAGGCCCCTGTACAACATATCATCTGTGGGCCTCAGATTGCTGCTTGTTACACTGCTGACTAACACCAACTTTATTATTACTAGCTTTATGACATCACAGAATTAACACCAGATATAAGACTTTTTAACATCTAAGACTGACATGCATGGAAAAAGAAGCTGTGATTCCTTGGCACATTTCAGATGAGGCTTATGTTGATGGTAGCGTGAATTGAGGCCTAATTTACTAAACAAAGTTGCTTTATTCAGTTCAATGATTTATATTTCATATTTGTGTAAGATGGCCCCTTCCTCAGCGTGACTCAGTTTGTCTCATATACAAAATATCCTCACTTCACCTGAAATTTTGAACTTTAGTTTATCATTACTTGGGAAACCAAAGATTTTTGTTCTAATGTGAGAGACTTGTGGATATGAAGCCTGACTTGTTGAGTTTTTCAGTTTAGTTTTGTCTTCAGATACCCCTGGATTCTCAAATGCTTGCACGGAGTGCAAGATCAGTGCAGGAGCACAAGCAGGCAATATGTCTGCCATGTGATCCAGGAACAGCCTGCAGGAGCGTGCACAAACACTTCTGCAGTACTCCTGCACAGCCTAAGCCCTGGTAAGCAAATCACCCCATTTTCAGGAGAAATCTATGCAAATGAGGTGATTTTGCAATCCAGGAAGCTTGCAACAGTCCATGCAAGACTAGTGCTAACTGCAGAAATGTACTCTGTTAGTAACCGAGTACATTTCTGCAAAACCCAAAACGGAGATATGACAGCTCCAAATAAAGGCTGCATATCATGTAGTAAGCATGCCAATTGGCAGGTATAAGGCCATTGTCATTGCCAACATAAAAACAAATACAAAAATCAATGTTTATTATTTTGTAGCCGATCTCGGCTGTTTAAGCGTAGGGCAGCGGCGCGCAAACGGGATCGGGAAATAACAAAATGAACCTAAATTAGGCATTCTAACAAAAATCAGTATTCTGCCATACAAGTCAATGGCAGGCAAAAGACAATATGGCCAGTGAGTAGTGATTGCTAAGGGGGGAGTCTCAGTATGAGACATGTAGCTATGCATTAGCAGGCAATATTATGCAAATGAGGGGAAGGATAGTGAATCCCAGTTCTCCCCAGCATGTGAGGCAGGTCCCAACAGTGTAAGGTTAGGAATAGCATGATGCAAGCCTAGGAGTTAGTTGACATCATGGGGGTGTGTGTCAGGCATACTGTAAGTGGAGCGGAGCCCTGTGGCTTGGGTTTGCCCCTAGATTAGCACAGATAAGCTAGGGGGCGGGTCTAAACCTGCCTAGCACACTTTACAGAACATAAGTGGGAGTGCATGCCACGCAGCGTGTTTTACAGGAAGACAAAAGAAGTTAAACCAGAAAATAGCAGCAGTGTGCATATGTTAGCACTCTGTTTGTGCAGTGCACACACGGGCTTAAACAGGAAGGCAATGGGAAGGAAAAACAACAGTAGGAAGGTAATCAAGGAGAACTAGCTTAGCTGGTAGGTGAAATGCATCAGAATCAGCCAATTACACAGGCAGCAAATCCGCCCAGCCCAGAACACTACTATAAACTAAGCAAACACCTTCCCCTCTGGTTTTTCCCACACTCTACACCATCGGTGTATACAAGCGGGGAAATTTTAACAAACAAACCTACAAAATGAGAAGGGCTGCAGCAGGCAATATAGAACAACATGTGCAAGAGGCTGAGGGTGGTGAGGATGTGAATGCTGCTGAACAACCCACAGTGAGGAGATGGAGAAAAAGTGTACAGACCCAGGGTATCCTACCAGGGGCTACATGAGCTGGAGATAGTGGAACGCTATAGGGTGGACAGAGGCCTCCTACAGCAAATTGTTGACCTGACACACCAAACTGACAGAGGGGAACCCATCCCAGTGGATACCAAGGTATGTGTAGGCCTTGGTATACTAGTCACAGGTACCTCCCAAAGCACAACTGGGGATATCATGGGATCTCACAGGCATCAGCATCCAGAGTATTCCAACAGCTCTTGGATGCCATGTCAACACATGCCAGTGAGCACGTATATTTCCTCAACACCCATGTGGTGTTGACCAGCAATATGCGTCTCTTCCACCAAATAGCAGAATACCCTGGGGTAGTGGGTGCTGTAGACTGCATGCACATACACATCAAAGCACCACCTGGTGAGCAGAGTAGGGCCTACATCAACCGCAGGAGCGTCCCCTCCATCAACTGCCAGGTCATATGTGATGCCCAGGGCATTATAATGAATGTGTGTGCTGGCTTCCTTGGAAGCTATGATGATTCCCACATATGGCATCTGACACAGCTGTAGCAGAGATTTGCCAATGGGAACACCCCCTACGGTCACCTAGTGGGGGATGCTGGGCATACACTGGAGCTATGGCTGATGACACCCATCAGAAATGCACACACACCCGAGCAGGAATGCCATAATGAGGCACATGCACAGGCCAGACATATAATAGAGCATGTGTTTGGGATGCTCAGGTCACTGTTCCAGTGTCTGGACACATCCGGTGGAGCCTTGCCGTATTCATCAGCTCCATGTACCCAATTTTTTATGGCATGTGCTATGCTACACAATATGATCCTGTGGAAACAGCTGCAGCAGGAACAGCATTGGACAGGGCCACACAGCCCCCCACCAATGCCAAGACCTGTTCAGGCAGAGTAACCTGGAGAAGGAACAACCTGAGCCTGCCCCAGTAGGTAGATGGAGGTGTGCCCAGTATGCCATGGCTGCAGCAAAGAGGCAATGCATAGCACATGCACTGACACAGTAGGGACCCAGGGAATGACACCTCTCTCTGACTCGCACATACAGTAAAAGGCATGCCAAAAATGACACTACCTGTGCTCAACCATATATAGTGAGTGTACTATGTGCATCCAACATAGGCAGCCCTCCAGCACTATCCGCCAGTCTGGCACACCCTCACGGTAAGTCAATCAACCTACCAATTGCCAAATGGAGTAGAATGTGTCGTTACCAGTAGCTATGGTATGGATGTGAGCATGTAAGGGAATTGAGTGGCTGAATGTTATGGCAGCAGACACTAGGCACCAATAGTGGCACCATGACATCTGTAACACATACTGGAGTCACCATAGTAGCCAGTACTACATAGGGTGACAAAACCCACTGCAGGAAATGTGCTAAGCGACATGTGCGTCCATATGACCCACGCATGCCAGTTAGGATCACATACCCAACAACAGTCTCAGCCAGCAGGACAGGTGTAGACAAACCCAAACAGAGGCTGTGCCATGGCCCCTGAATGATGGCTATGGTTGACCTCCCCCCAGCCTACACAGACAGACCACAGCAGAGCAAACAGTGGGATGTTAGTTCTGAAGGGTAGGAGGTCAGACAATAATATGTAGGGCACCCAAAGCCACGATCTGTAGTAAACTGGTATACCTCTAGTCAGCATGATAGTTAGCAATACAGAATGAAATGGAGTACCTGAAATACCAGTACAGTCATAGCAAATGGGTACAAGTGTCCAGTGTGCCCCCAACATCCTACATAGTAATGTAATAAGTCAGGTGTGCCCCCCAACCCTGTGTAGAAATGTAGAAATAGACTAGTGTGCCCCCAATATGTAGTAATGTAATAACAGTCAGGTGTGCATCCCCTATCCTGTGTAGAAATGTAGACATAGTCGGCTGAACCCCCCCCCCCATCATATGCAGACATGCAGGAACAGTCACTGCCAAATGCTTGATGGATACCCTGCAGAAACAGCATGCCACCTGTCGATGTACAACACCAAGGTAAGCACTGCAGTACAAACTATCTGGACTCGATCCACACATTAAATACAGAAGGCCATACTGGGCATGTTTACACACTTAGAGAAATGAAGTCAATGTCAGTCAACAACATACTGAAAGGTCATACTGGGCATGCTCACACACACATGAATGCCATGCCTGCAAACACCAGAGGACCAGACATATCTGGCAGTTGCAGTTGTTAGTGCAGACACTCATCAGTATGCACCACACACGCCTTGCACACACAGTGGCTAGGAATATAGACATATATGTAAGGACAACACACTATAATAAGCCAAAGGTAGACATACAGAGATGTGTGGAAGAAGGTGACCATGACAAGGAGCCATCTAGACCTGTTCCATCCAGCACACAACCAAAGGACCCCAAATACACGAGATTCAGATGTCACTCACTGCAGATACTAGCCACCAGTATCTGTCAGCATTACAGACTATTGGTGCACATGCCAGCTGTGAAACATGACTGTACAAGGAAGTAGTCATCTAGCAGCTGAATACACGTACCTATGGAATATGACCCTGTGTGTGCCTGCATGGCATGTCAACCTCTAGATGAATGTGTTATGGCCCATGTACACACACTGCCCTCCCCATAGCCCTACTGTGACAAGCCTGCTGAGGTCATCCACTGTGAAATACATCCTTGGTAGAATTGCAGTCCAGTAATGTCCGTGGCATGTACCATAACATCATACTGCTGTAGTGTGATAAACTAGTTAGATAGGTATTCAATTCCCAGACATGGCAACTGTGTGTCTGTGTAGAGAGCAATGCTTTTTAGGCTAGTCACACTCCCTACAATTCAAATGCTCAACCTTGGCAAGGCTGCCAATGTAATACACCTCTGGGAAGCTATAGCCCAGTAATCTCTGCAGCGTGTCTTGTAACTGAGTACCACTGTAGTGTGATAAACTAGTTAGGTAGGAGTACTATTCCCAGACATAACTGTGTGTGTGTGTGTGTGTGTGTGTGTGTGTGTGTGTGTGTGTGTGTGTGTGTGTGTGTGTGTGTGTGTGTGTGTTTGTGTGTGTGTGCGTTTGTCTGTGTAGAAAGCAATGCTTTTTAGTCTAGTCACACTCTAGTCATCCACCTAGTAATACACCTCAGGAAATCTGTAGCCCACTAATCTCCATAGCATGTCCTGTAACTGTGTACCATTGTAGTGTGAAAACCTAGTTAGGTAGGAGTTCTATTCCCAGGCATAGCATGTGTGGATGTGTGTGTGTTTCTTTGCCAGTGTAGGGAGCAATGCTTATGAGTCCATTCACTGTGAAATACACCTTTGGGGAAGTAGTAGGCCAATAATCTCCATGGCACATGCCGTAGTTGCATACTGCTGTAGTGTGATAAACTAGTCAAGTAGGAGTTCTAACCCCAGCCTTGGCAACTGTGTGTGTCTGTCTGTGTAAAAGGCAATGCTTTTTAGGGTAGGCACACCCCCTACAATTTAAATGCTCTACCTTGGTAAGGCTGCTGATGTCATCCACCACGAAATACACCTCTGGGAAGCTTGTAGCCCAATAATCTCCGTAGTGCATCCAGTAACTGCATACTGCTGCAGTGTGATAAATTAGTTAGGTAGGAAATCTATTCCCATACATGGCAAGTGTGATGCTTGTGTGTGTGTTCCTTTGTCAGTGTAGGAAGCAATGCTTTTGAGTCCGTTTACAGACACTACAACCTCCAATGGTCCACTTTGACAAGTGTGCTGATGTCATCAACTGTGAAATACACCTTTGGGGAAGAAATAAGTCAGTAATATATGTGGTGCATGCTGTAACTGTGCACTGCTGTAGTGTGATAAACTGGTTAAGTAGGAGTTCTAACCCTAGCCTTAGTGTCTGTGTAGAAGGCAATACTTTTTTAGGGTAGACACACCCACTATAATTTAAATGCTCTACCTTTGTAAGGCTGCTGATGTCATCCACCTCGAAATTCACCTCTGGGAAATTTGTAGCCCAGTAATCTCCATAGTGCATCCTGTAACTGCATACTGCTGTAGTGTGATAAACTAGTTAAGTAGGAGTTCCACTCCCAGACATAGCAAGTGAGGATGTTTGTGTGTGTTCCTTTGTCAGTGTAGGGAGCAAAGTTTTTGAGTCCATTCACAGACACTACAACCTCCAATGGTCCACTTTGGCAAGTGTACCAATGTCATCAACTGTGAAATACACCTTTTGGGAAGGAATAGGCCAGTAATCTCCATGGTGCATGCTGTAACTGTGTACTGCTGTAGTATGATAAGTTAATTAAGTAGGAATTCTAACCCCAGCCTTGGCAATGCTGTGTGTGTCTGTCTGTGTAGAAGGCAATGCTTTTTAGGGTAGGCACACCCCCTACAATTTAAAGCTCTACCTTGGTAAGGCTGCTGATGTCATCCACCCCAAAATACACCTCTGGGAAGGTTGTAGCCCAGTAATCTCTGTAGCGCGTGTCATAACTGTGCACTACTGTGGTGTGTTTCAGAACTCTAGTAGGGTTCTATACCCAACCATGGCAGTTCTGGATGTTGTGTGTGTGTTTTAATGCCTGTGTAGGGAGCTATGCATTAGAAGCTAGTCACACTCAGTACATTTCAAATATGGTCTTTGGCAACCTGCTGATGTCAGCCAATGTGTTATACACCTTTGAAGAAGGAGTCCTCCAGTAATCCCTGTGGTGTGTCCTATAACAGCTCCATACAGTATTGTGTTATAGATTTTTGTTAGGGGTTCTATATCCTTACATGTCAATTGTGGATGTTTTGTTTGTGTTCCACTGTCTGTGTAGGGAGCAATGCATTTTAGGCTAGTCACACTCAGTACATGTCAAATGCCCTACTTTGGCAATCCTGTAGATGTCAGCCAATGTGATATACACCTTTGGGGAAGGAGTATTGCAGTAATCACCTTGGAGCATACTATAACTGTGTAGTGCTGTAGTGTAATAAATAGTTAGGTAAGGGTTTTACTCCTGGACATGACAGGTGTGTGTGTACGTGTTTGTAACTTGTATTCTGTGTGGAGGTGAGTGTGAATGTGTGACATCTGGGCCCAATGTGGAGTGGGTTTTGAAAATTTCTTATATGGTGGTCCTAGTATATATCACAATGTCCACTGTACAGGGATAACAGCTGTGAAATAGCCGAGAGGCTGGGGTGCATATCCATACCCATACATGTGGCATCAAGGCCAGGCAATCACAGTTAACAACCCCAGTATTACCCAGAGCGCACTCTCAACCCGTGTCTCACAAATGCACACACACACACACACACACACACACACACACACACACACACACCCACATACACACACACACACACACCGAGGCAACAGCCAATATGTGTGTAGTACACTGCATATTGGCTGCTGATAGTAACTATGGTGTGAATGCAATGGCCTACAGAGGGCATGGCACCCTGTCCATTAGTATGATAGGCACATAATTGTAGACAGTGTGTTTCCCACTGGACACCTGCAACAACTGTGGTTCTATCAAATGTGATCCACAAAGGCCATACCATGTCTTACACACATGCCCTGTATGGACAGATGCCACTGACACCAGGGAATACCTATAGCATGCTATCAATGTAGGTGCAGGGTCAACCTGTTGTTCATTACCTGGCCCTGACACATGAGGGCAGGACTGTCACATCTGATGATAACATTCTGTGTACACAACATGGGCCAGACAAACCAGGTACACTTCCACATGCCACTGTACATGAATGTGGGATGTGTGCACATCCCAGAGACCATTCATGTCATGGTGTATAGAACACATACATGGCAAGCATTGCACAGCACTGGCCATGCACAATAGTAACCCAGGTGACTGGATGATGAATACTATACCAACCTGTGTGGGACATTCCAGACACTACACCCCTTACCTATAATGCAGACCATTCTCATGTGGCCTGATGCCAAGGTATACCCTTCACCTAGCCTTGTACAGCCATCTGGCACAGCCAACCACTACACACCCATGAAGCAATGCACACATGCATGCCGGTACTGGCACCCTGTGTCTGTGTGTGTGGTGTATGATGCTTCCGACCACATTCACACCCAGTACCACCCCTAATGGCATACTGAAGCATGCTCTCTAATGTCAGGCATCTTCACATACCCTTTGACCATAGAACCCCAGGATAACCCCTGTGGGCCAATTGATACCTATGCATTACTGTATTGTGGCAAAGTAACTGGTTAGAAAGTGTATTCGTTACCCTGCCAAGTGTGGCAATGTATATGAGTCCCTTAGAGAGTGTGGCTGTGTTGATGCTGATACCTGTTCATGTGGAGAGGTTCATGTGCTACACCTACTGTAACAATGCACTGTACTGAAACAGTGTTACAGATGTCACTCACCAGCACATATATGTCTGGATAGCTCACCAACATATAAGCTATGTGGTACATGCAATAACTGCATGCACATGAGATAGCTATGCATAGTCAGTCTGGTGTTTGAAACCCTGTACTGGTAGGTGTCTGACACAAACATGCTTAGGTTTTACTCACCCACACCTTTCCTGACATACTTTGTCTCTGTCTGTCTCTCTCACACCCTCTCTGGTGGATATGGAGATGTACACCTGCTTTGTTTAGGCAGCAGTTTGTGTTTTGTAAGTGATGGTCATGATCAGCTGATGGCCTATGCAATGATTGCAGTCCTCCTCTAGCTGTGTGCATGTGGAACAGCTGTGGTAACATTCCCATAGCTAATTGCATGGAAACACACTCCAATATCTAGGAACAGCATGTTGGTGTTGGCCCTTCTTATTCACTGTGAGCAGGAGCTAGATCTGTTGTTTGGCAAACAGCATCTCAGATGGATTGGGGATTTACCTCTAACAACATACACTGTGGAAACAGGGCAACACACAGGAGGGGGATGTGCCTGACCTGAATATAGACTGTAAGTGCTGCTATACTGTATATGGAGTAATGTTGGTGTAACAATGTGTGTGTGTGGATATGGCTGTCTTACATGTAATACCCGCCATGTCAGTTCTATGTTTATGAGGAATCCACTTCTGCAGAGTCGTCTGCAGACTGGGCAGTGTGTTGTGCCCTTAGTGTCATGAGTTACCCACAGAGCACGTATCTGTGAACTGCAGAAGGTAGTGTGAGGATTACAGTCTGTAGATGGTGAAAGCCATGACAGTTACTGACTTCATATCCCTCATAGGGCACACGTTGCAACAAACCCTATTACAACAGTAGATGTATGAGGTTATCACAGCAACATGTCAATATTGGCCCTATGCATGATCTTCCAGCCACAACTCTGTCAACCTTTGTACATATGTCATGTATTAAGAGGTGCATATGTGCTGTACACAGTCATTAGTATCATCATATCTGACAGCAAGCCAGTGAGATATCAGACTGCTACACATGTTATATACAGTGAGGGTAATATTTGATGACATTACCAGGACATTCTGTGGTTGTTTGTACAGTACTGAGGTCTGTGTAACTATGGTGAATGTCAACAGTGTGTATATTGTTACTATGTTCTTTAGCCTGTGTACAGACTGTGGTAAATGTCATTGTTGTAGGTCCTGTCCTATCTGATGTTACATGCTGCTCCACTGTATGTTACAATATTGGCTTACATCTTTGTAGGGCCATACAGACACATGTCCCATACCACAGACAGCCAGCAGACCACACTGTGTAGCAGCCCAGTATATGTAGGGTTAGTCTGTGAGTGGCACATATGAGGATGGTGTTGAAACAGATAGTCCATATACTGTACTTTTATGCTAGCTTACCATATGTGGCTGTGTTCACATTGGATGCGGTTATGCACCTTCACACAGATGTATCTTACCCTGTGCTGTGACATGCCTGCAGAGCCTGCTATATATGCAGGTATATGTGCATTCTCCCATAGGAGATGTAGGCCAGTGTTGAGCCAGTCTGCCTGTTGCCTGCACAGTCCATTGTTACATGTCTAGCAGCTTAGTGTATTTATCCAGTGAGATGTCATGTGGAGATACTTGCTGGATGTACTGCTGCCAGCTCTTCCTTAACAGTCAAGTATGTCAGACAGAGCAGTGGGATGATGTACAGATGTATGTCAATATCTAGTGGGTAGTATGTGGCCATGGCACCCCTGTACCAGTGATTATTATGTGTCAGGCCAGACAGGGGTGTGTGAATGCTTAACCTATGGTGGCATATGTATACTACTCGTTATGTGTTATACCCATCTACATGGCTGTTAACATCCATATTGTCATGCATGGTACACATGTTTAGCACTAAGGGGTTCTGTGTATACCTCTGGACTGTAAAGACTGTTTCAGAATGTCCACATATATTGACCAATATCTGTGCTGTAGTCCATGGGGGCATTACATGCTAGCAGTGGTACTCTACTAGGATATTCTTAGGATGTCTGTCAGTAGCCAATGGCACACATGTGGAAAGCAGATGTGACCTCCCACACACACCATGTCTGTGAAGACAATCCCAATTACAGTAGCAATAGTCTACCAATATACCTGCCATTCATACCTGACATCCACTTGCACTACAACGTTGGGACTATAGGGGCTGGGGAAGGGCTACACTCTATGTCCAGGGCATATGGTGAGAATATTTGTATATATAATCATCTATATAAATATATATATATATATATATATATATATATATATATATATATATATATATATATATAAGATTAGACATATACATATTGACATATATAGATGGGTATGTATATGTACATAGATACATATACAAACCCAGATATCTACATATACAGAGCAATATATGTCTACACATATACAGATAGTGATACATATGCACATATACGTATGGATATCTACAGATATATCGACAGTAGTAGGTATATTGGTATAGATATGTATACACATATAGTTATCGATATATACACACATATATATATATATATATATATATATATATATATATATATATATATATATATATATATATATATATATATATACCAGCATAACTAGGCATATCTGTACACATTGGATATGCATATATATATATATATATATATATATAAAACTATATACACATATATCTATATACGCATATGTATAGATACATATATGAAGATATGTATACATATGTATATATGAAGAGTGCACACATGGCCATATATAAATAGCACTAACTAAAGTGGTTAGAAAAACATTTTATATAGCCCACCTAATCATGAAGGGATTCACATCTAGATCAGGGGGAGGTCATTGTGCCTCTTTACTCATCCCTCATCTGGCCCATAATTGAATACAATGCCCCTTTTAGGATGTACTTTACCAGACACCTGCAGCAACTGGAAAGACCCCAAAAGTACCTCACCAAGAGGATCAAAGGGCTCAAACAGATGCCATATGCTACCCGGTTAAAGAAACTCCAGCTCTACTCAGTGGCATACCACCTACTCAGAGGCGATCTGTGCCTGACGTATAAAGCCATGTCCAACCCGGAATTAATGAACATGCTGCACCTCAGAAAATCCAAATCCCATTGAGCTACATGCTCGAGAGACTTGAAACTCAGCACTGAAATAAATAGGACATGCTGGAGGGACAGATTCATAACCCAGAGGCTCCCTTCACTCTGGAATAAAATCCCAATTCAGGTTAGGCAGAGTCCCTCATTGAATCTCTTCAAGAGGAATCTTGATGAGTGGCTGGGAGATCGTAGGTTTACCCTGGGTATCACTTCTGTGTCACTGTTAGACAGAGGCACAGTATACTAACCTCGAAAAAGGGCAGAGCAAAATTGATTTAAAATGGGTGGCGAAAGCCAAACACACTCTGGCTAAGCTTATAAATGCCCTAGGGCAGATAGCCTAGTATGAACCTATGAACCTATGAACTATACAGATGTGTATACAGACATATGTATGCGTATACCTGTGTATATACATGTAGACATCTATACACCTATATGTATACAACCATATACCTGTCATAAATAAATGTCACGGTTGGGTATACACTCTCACATGTATCCTACCATATGTATCTGCAATGTGTACATTATGATAAAACAACATATGTGATGCAATAGTCATGTTAATGACAAGGACTACACAATCTAGGATGTAAAGGCAAGTGTTCAATGCCACTCAAGTTGGGTAATGACAGCTATATTGGTAACACAACAGCTGTCCCCACAGTGGTCATGGCGTAGTGGTCATGTGTTGTGACATCAGTGTAAAGGGCCCTGAGTTCATGACCTGCAAGGGCTGCTCATTTTGTTGCTGGGCAGAACAAGGTCTGTTGGCTACAGAGTGGTCAAGGCAGAGTTTGTGCAATGTAGGCCACACCCATCAGAGTCACGACATTGCTAGGTAGGGGTCTAGCCCCAGTGTGGGCAAGTAACAGTGTTCGTGTATGTGGATGGGTCTACATCAGGTTGCAGGATATACGTGCCTCAGTGGGCCACCTGTCCATGTGGCACAGGCAATGCCCAGTATAGTAACCTGCGAAATGTGTTTGACTGTACCCCAGATATGTCACTGCTAGGATGTCAGCACAGTGACATACCCTGTTGTGCAATATGACTGCAGACCATCCTCGTGCTGACACGTACACCTAAAACACAATTGCATATCAGTTTAAAGACCACAACCAAGCAGTGTTACTAACAGCTAGAAGGTGTCATTGCTAGATGGCTACACTACCTGCAAAATATGCCTCACTCTATACCCTACAACGTGGTACACTGGTGTACAGTCACTGTGTGCATCAGAATCATATCAGCCTGTCCCAGCATTGATGGTATAGATAACAGGGATGGAGCACAGGTATCATCATATGCACAGGGTGTGGTGTTGGTCAGTCAGAGGCCGAGGGTGGGCCATATATTTGACACCATGTGTGTGGGTGAGGGGTGTACTTTGGGGAGCTGGCTGAGATGATGTGGTGTGTGTAGGTATGAAGTTGCCCTAGGTGTGTTTGCATAGTGTGTGGGTATGCATGCACACAGTTCTGCCTTGTGGCTGCCCTACACAGGTGTTTATGGCAGCTGCAGACCATACCTGGCAGGATGTGCAGTTCACTGCCTCCAGCCATGGACACGTGGACTGTGCCTGCCAGGGGTTCCGCGGGCACGTGAAGGTACAGACGTTGAAGTGCTACTCTCACCTGCTGATGACATTTATCCGCTAGTACCACATCCCTCCTGGGACCGGCCAGGACCACATGCATGTGGCCTGCTGTGGTGTGGTGTGGACAGCACACACCCTGCACTGTCAGGGCTGCTACAGCCACTACAGGAGCCTCTTGGTGTCCTAGCATGCCCACATTGAGTACCAGCTGTTAGTGTTACTGGCCCATGCCCACACAGACATCGCCACATCCCCACCACTTGTTAAAGCACAGGCACACCAAGGTTGATAGGGCCATCATCTCATCATGCCGCCTATCTGCTTGCTCTGTAGAAGAATGGATGGCACCTGACACTTCACGGAGGTTGTCGCTTACAGATGCGAGTGCAGCCCTCTGCAGCCTAAGGCCCTGTCTGGTGTAATGATCAATACATGCCTGCACCACCATTACAGCCTGGAATATGCTTCTGCTGGTTTAAGCTATGTTCCCTATGCCAGGGGCATGATGTCCAGCAGCTCTACCACGAGCACCCTGGGCCATCCACCTATGTGGCAGCCTGCCGGATATCCGGCTATGCCTGCTGTGACTGGACACAGTAGGCATGGTTACCATACTTTTCTGTACACTGCCACTGAATGCCAGCTGTCCCTCTGCTATGGCCACTGGTGCTGGGGTATGTATAGGCACTGTAATTGTGTGCAAGGGTGGGGTGGCTAAAAGGGGGGTGTAAAATATTGGTGCAGTGTCAGCCCCTGACAACTCCACCTGTGCCTCAACACTATCATCATCATCATCATTGTCTGTATGGGCACCTACATCAGATTGAGTGCAACAGGGACCCTGACCCACCTCACCACCTGTGGGGGGTAAACAACAACCGCACTTTAAAACCTGTACAACATTGCTTAACAGTACACACACACACACACACACACACACACACACACACACACACACACACACACACACACACACACACACATCTCCGTAATACCTACCTGTCCATGGCTTTACAGACAGTCCCATGTATATGTCCATGTGTTACCCCATCCTGCATCACACTTGTTAAAATACACACATTGATACCACTCATTAACATCACAGTCCTCTAAATGCCCACACAAGTGGGCACAACACACGGCCTGTTGCTACATTAGCTGCCTGATCTGTGTGTAGTGGAGTAACATGGCCTCAATGCTGTCATTCAGTATGCACCCTCTGTATGGCTGGAATGATGTGCATGGCCCCTATATGTGTGGGCTACTATGTTGTACCCATAGTAGCTCCCACTGGTGTGTCATGTGTATGTAATGCTCAGTAAATGCTGGATATGCTGCTCTGTCGGCCCATCATGTGTCAGCTGCAATATGTGGATACACTCCCTGGTGTTGACTAGTACTTCCCCAATGCATGTGTAGAGTTGCATAGGTGGGCTGTAGGTGACTTCTCCGCTGACAGCAAATTAAGTGTGTACCTGGGGTCTACCTTCCCTCTGGATGCCTGATCCATGCTACAGGCCATATTATACTATTTGCTGTCCTGTGAGTACATGACATGTATTCCTGGTATGCAATGTGGCACTCTGTGTCCATGTACTTCATGGTACCAAAGCGGGGTACAGCCATATGAACACCCACAATCACACATGTGCATACATGGCCACACACACACACACACACAAACACACACATGCACACACACATCGTACATGCATCTACCTCCCACCACTTCACCAGAGTGACCCTGCAGGCAAACTAACCACCATGATGCATACACACACACACACACACACACACACACACACACACACACACACACACACACACACACACACACACACACACATATACAGGTGAGGTTGCACAATGATTGTACACACAGTCCTCCAATTACCCATCTGCCAACATGCAGAACATATGGTACAGAACATCATGCAGTTCAGCTATACTCACACCATGCTAGCAATAGTATACATGTGCATAATGCATGTGCTGTGACTAGGTGATGCCCCTTCCCCTGGCTACCACTGTACCCATGTACACATTATTGCTCTGCACCTGTTCTGCACCCTGCCATCTACTGTGCACCACAACTCACAGATGTCCAACCCATTGTGGAATGTGTAGTACTGTTTCAGTTATGCCACCTATCCATCTCACAGGCCCTATGTGTTTCAGCATCACATACCTGGGATGATATGTGGACTGCTGTCATTGGTGAATGCCTCATGCCTGATTTACAGCTGTCAACATCAACAGACCATGTATGGCCACTGCAGAAATGCTTACACTGACAACCATCAGAGCATACCATGGCACTCCTTTATTGCTTTTACACACACATCCGTGATATGCCATGGGACCACACCACTGCATATCTTAGCTGTACACAAGCTCAGTATGTAACATATGTTCTGTACTTTCACATGCAGTGTCTACAGATTGTGTTAGGTGTGTGGCTGCTGACTGCAATGCAAACACACCATGTGGGGATATGTGTGCACACCCTTATCATGATGGTTTATCACACCTCTTGTTGCGTGCTCTACAGCAGTCACTGTTCATAGCAGGGGCATACCAGCATGGGCCTTCTGCAATTTCCAGTGTATGTTCAGCCTACCCTACACATGTCCCCTTATTCTGCATGATTGTAAGGTCTACTCATGTGCACATCCCATGGTGTTCACACAATGTCGTCACTATTGCAGTGTGGGTAGGGTTATGGCTGCCATAGGTCCTGGGCCTGACTATATGCAGATAGAGCCATTCCTACCATCCTTAGGATCCCTGTTGCAGTGCACTGGTGTTTCATGCTGAGACTCCCCCCCCTCAGCATTTATGCAGATGCATGACAGGTAAGCCCTACATATATGTGTCAGCTTACAGTGTCCCATGCACTGAACACCACATGTTGCAGCTTAGACCGAGCTGATAATGTGGACTACTGTAATGCATATACTGTATGCCATAGTGCATCTCAGAAGCAGTTGGCATTGCCCTACAGGTAAGTACTTTGGTGTTGAACTGTATATGGGGGTTGTTCAGAACATTTCACTACTGTAGACCATGTCTACCAACAGTATGTTACCTCCTGTGGACACATTCCGCAATGACATGATGTTAGTTGTCATGCAGGTGTGTGACATACCCTTTCAATACCCCATCAAGTTCGCCCCTGTGAGACCATGCATTTCACAGCAACAATACATGCACATGTACAGCATACATACAGGGTAGGTGTGTTAGATGTGTGCATGGAATATAACATCACCATTACATGTCCAGTGTGTTGGCATGCATCTACATAAGACATACTCACCAGCTTCAGGCCACTGCCTTGCTATTACCCCGGAGGGATCTACATAAGTGGGTGAGAGATGCAATGTCAGTTGCCACACCTGTGTACTACCATACATCAACCGTAAATTCCCACAATACTACCACATCTGGACATCTGTTTATCACTACAATGCAGCAACACAATATTTGTATGACATATCAGATATGCATGATCTACCTGTACCACTGTGGATATTTACACAACAGTGGTCTACTGATGTGCCCTGTGTCCTTACCTGCATGCTCCTCAGCTGGTGTGTGAGTGACACCCACCTCCATGAAGGGGTCCAGTGGTTGATGGTGTTCCGGACAGGCAGGTGCCATGAGGCTGGCCAGGAGCACCTCCCCATGCGTGTCAGGGGGGGATGGATGGCATGCCCCCCCTGTGGCAAGGTGATCACCCTGGACTGTGGCAGCATGCTGATGGGCATTATGATGACGAACCTGCTCATAACTGTGGTTATGCAGGTCAACATCATTGACCCTGTGGATGAGATCATTCCACAGGGTGGTCCACTCCTGCTGGTCATGTGCTGTCTTGCCAAAAAGGACCTGGTAATGCTGAACCAGGTGGTTGATAATGATCGCATTCTCCTCCGCTGAATACATGGGCAACCTGATGTGTGCCATCTTGCCTGAAAAACATGAGGATGGAAAAAGACCTGAGCAACTCATATGACAAGGTTACCACAGTTCATAATACACATCTATGTCACTCCTCCCCATCATATCAGCTTCAACAGACTATACACACAAGTCATTAGGTATGGCTACAGCTTAACTACTGTTTGGGCAGATTGTGTATTGTACCACACCTTCTGCTATGTGATTGTAGCCATCTCCCCTGTGTGGACACGAACATTGCTGGCCTGTTACACACTATTTACTTGCATGCCATTGTCAGGGCCACTATGGTTACATATATGCCAGTGATATGGCTACTCTGAGATTGCTGCACATCTGACAGCCTGTGTTATTGGGGGGTTCTATGCATGCTGTTGGACATGTACCGGGATTGTGTAGACTATTACTACCAACATATGTACTATGACAGTGACACAATAACATATATATGTTCCATTGGCCAGCTGATCCACCTCTCCACACCCATCTGACCAGGATACATGGCCACATCACATGTGTGTGCCAACCTCGGGCCTCCTCATGTACTGTTACAGCAATACCATCAGGTGGAACCACTCAGGGGATGTTTGCCCCCCTCAGGAAACACACACCAACATGTTTCTGTCCCCTGAGCTCAGGTCTAGGATCTGTTCCATACCAGGCTCCACAGACACATGAGGGATGTGCTACATCAGTTTGAGGCACCCAGTACACATTCACATGGCCAACATGCTCCTCCTGCTCAGATGAACTTCAGGACGTGGACTGCTGCTGTGAGTGGCAGTTGGTGGGATCCTTGTTCCTATTGTGCCCATATTGGGAACCATGGGACATCCACATCACAGACCACACACACCATTCATGGTGTTTACCCAACACATGTGTCACATACCACTCCTGTAGACTGTCCTTTATATCTACATATCCTGACCACCTCCACGTGTGTAGCTGACATACATCCCCATATTCCCATTGCATATTTCACAGGCGGGGGCATTGTTGTGCTAGGACGGGACTAACATGTGACATACCCATCCATGGTGCACACACTGGCAGCTGCAGATATCTGTGTGTATTGCTATGTGTTCTGCTGCCTCGTACATAGCACACATCACTGTGGTAGTGATATAGGGGACATGTCTTTCCTTACATATCTGTTTGTGTGTGTGTGCTTGTACAGATGTAGACATTTGCATACAGGTATTTATCTATATGTGTGTAGCTGGGTCTACTGCTATACATCAAAAGAACACTTCTTCGAAATTGAGCAGGAAATCCACACTTCAGCAAAAGTTCACTTCAACGAAAGTGCACTTTTGCTGAAATCTAGTTCCCTGGCAACCCAAAAAAACACTAAAACATGCTGAGCGCCCCACACCCCCCTTACTTAAATATACCAACTCCAAGATCGCACTACAGCGGGGAAAAGGGAAAATTCACATTACATACTGAAGTGTAACTCCCGAAGTCAATGTTTGAAATTTTACTACTTTGATCAAGCAGACTTGGTGAAGTGGTTTTGAAGTAGTGAAACTTCGAACATCTGTACGGATCCCATGTACATATATGTGAATTCATATATATGTGCACATATATATATGTCTACACATGGGTATATGTATATTTATGGGCATACATGCTGATATACATTTATCCTTAGATATTATATATGTGACAGATGTACACATACGCATACCTATATGTGGGGTATATTCAGACATCAGCTCCACAATCTCACGACACCTTCCTGCACAGCTGCACTGTTCTGCCTTGCTACAACACAAACAGGTCCCACATATGGACATGGCCTGATATTAGCGGGGTACATGTGGGATTTGTTTGCAGGTAACCCTATTACACACCTATGGCATTCTGCCAAGCTACATTACAGATTCAGCTGGGTATACTGCCAGTGGTGGTCCATGGCTCCCACATGTCCATCATACTGGCATGACTTCCACCACCGGCTATTGGCCATGTGATATGCATAATCCCCATTACACAACACACATTATGATGGCTTACATCCTGTCTGTCAGTGCTGACCTGCACAGTTAACAGCTATGGCCCTCTACCCACAGGGACAAACACTATTGTCCTTAGCAGTTGTTCAGTTGACCATCATCACAACACCTGCTGGCACATATAACACATTCCACATCATCTATCACATTACTATGGACCAGGTACTACATTCTAATACATGTACATATACTTCACATACCTGTTGTGGGAATTATGTATTAATAACTGGCAGCTGTGTTGATGGCTGTTTTCAGCTGTAAATTTTCTGTGATATTTCTTTTTTCCTGCTTTTGTTTTAGCTTGCTTGCTTTCTCTAGCCTGTGAATGGATTGAGCGGTTTGGGGTAGATTGCAGCCTGGCTTTAGTATGTGATGCACTTGATCAGGTGATGTCTTCTGCACCAATCAGTGTCCTCTACTTGTTAACTGTGTAGTACTTCCAATTACCACTGTCATGGCAACCAGCTACTATAAATCCCTGCATCATGTGGGCATGGTCCCTTTACCTTTCCTGTGTGATGGACATCCTTCCTGTGTGTGGGCATCAGTCTTACAGACAGCAGGTAGCAGTACCTCTTCCAGGGGAACTGGCACACTTAGGCCAGCTACATATTTGTAGGAGGTTCCAGAACTACAGACAGAGTGTGAGTAGAGTTGTGTTATGCTTTGTATAGTACTGGTGTTACAAGGTGTGTGTGTGTGTGTGTGTGTGTGTGTGTGTGTGTGTGTGTGTGTGTGTGTGTGTGTGTGTGTGTGTGTGTGTTTGTGTGTATATATACATACTAGTTTACCTTGAAATGCAGTCTGTCTGCATAGCTCTCAACTGTGGGCCTATCCTGTTGGTGGCCAGAGGTGTGCCTATCATGTTTTGTCTATCCACCACACAGGTCCTGTGTCAGATATGTCACTGGCAGTTTGTGTGTTCAGTGCTATCAGTACACGGCTACATCCATTTATGTTTCTAACCTCAATTCCTTGGCTAACGGTATGTTTCAGACTATCCTGTAACACCAGCAACTTGCTTAGGGTATGGCAACAGTTTCCCACATATGGGCCTGTATTCCAGCCTCTGGCATCCACCTACATACCAAGCTTTTCACATATGACATGCTGTCAGGGGTTGTTCTGTAGTGGGCTGTGTGTATCCCCCACAAATACAGTGGTGCTGGGGCCATATATGTATGGGCTATACCAAACCAATACATGTGTGCCCTTACGCACACCAGAGGTCAGTGTATTTAACAGTGGTATATGGACCTGTAGTATTGAGTCCAGGGGGGATGGGCCATAATTGACCAAGGCTGTTACAAAATGTGAGGGTATCAGGGGTGAGCTGTCTTAAGGTATCTGCATGTATAGTACCATATACTTCACCTATATTTACATTACTCACCTATATTGGGTTAAAGCAGGCCTATTGCCTCCTGCCATACAAGACTGTTCTGTTTGTGAATATGCTTGTGATGGTGTCAGTTATTGCTTGTTATGTAACAGTTGCATCTCATTTGGTCAACTGAAGTCTTCAACACCTAGTGATTTTGTACAGAGTGTAGCTAGAGGCTGCTGAACTATACACCTGTATTGCATACTGTTGATTGTTTGGTATCCTGTGGCTGAGTCTGTCTTTACTTTTGTACAATATGAAGGCATTGGCCTGGACAGCGACAGTTGTGAACCTTTCCAGACTACTGTATTAGTATAACTGTTTCATGGTTGCATTACTCTGTTTATATGGATGTCAGTGTCTGCACAGCTATATGACATGGCACATAGGACTGTAATAATACACAATTAAAGGTTTTCTATTATTGCAAACTTGTGTGTGGTGTTTTTTCTATGACCTCTCTATGGGAATAAGTTGTAGGTGATGATTGTATTGTATGGGTGGCCCATACAGTGTCCAGTTGTTCAGGTGTGAACTGTAGGCATAGTGGCTGTTCCATATTGTGTGCACCTTCTACATATGTATGTTACTGTACATTTTTTTGCGTGTGTCTGTGTAGTCACATGTATATCTATTTATCTATATATATATATATATATATATATATATATATATATATATATATATATATATATATATACATATACATGTATATCTGTATCTGCATATATGTGTCTGTGTATATGTATCCTGGGAATGTTGATAGCTTCCATATTTTACATTTCCTATGGGAGCCACACTGTACAGCATGATATGTTACGAATACCAGCCTGACATCATACAGGTGGGTGGTATTACTGTTTACATGCTGTGCACATGTCATGTCAGGTCCTGCTTATGGGATCTGTAACACTTTATTATATTGTAGGGTGGACATGTTTGGCTGTGGTGGGGAGGGGTATGCCTGTTCGTACATGACGTATATTGTTTGGGGCATCTCAACCCCATTAACAGTGCATGTGGACATATTTGTATTTGTCAATCTACCATTGCTATCTACAGATGTGTGGCTATACATATATATATATATATATATATATATATATATATATATATATATATATATATATATATATATATATATATATATATATATATATATATATACATATAGATATATATATATAGATATCTACATCTATTGATATGTTGCATCTGTTTATCTATTAATATATTTACTCACACACACACATACATTTACATGTTGGAATACATTCTCTGTATGGTTGAATGACTGGGCTGGTTGATATGTTTTGAATACATCAGGGTTATGTATATCTGACATGACTTAGTGGTAAATCACTTTACCTATGGTGTGTAGGGTCATGTGTTCAAGCCTAGCAGAAGCAGTTTATTTTGTTGCTGGGCAGAACAAAGGCCACTGGATGCAGAGTGGTTAAGGCACTTTTAAGCAGTTGTTTGCAGGTTTGCCCAGAGGTAAGCACTGTTAACCTGCCATTACATCTGCTTACAGGGTGTTAGCTTCAGATTTGCTTAAACAATGTAGGCATTGCTTACCACTGTGCAAACGAGCTTAAGGCCGCTTACTAGTGCTTACATATGCTTACTATTGCTTATTTGTGCTTAAACCTGCTTACTAGTGCCTTATTCGTTCAGACACTGACACATCACATGTGCATTTCTTGCAATACTCCACTTCATAAATATATGTTATTTAGTGAGTTTTGCAACAACACTATTGGTTATAACGTGCTTGTAAAATAGACTGTGCTGCAGTGGGACTCGAACTGGGAATGCCTGTTCATTAGGCGAATGCTCTGCCCAATACACACTATTGCTTACATCCATGAGGTGGTCCGGTTAGAACAGCTCCATCCAACACCGGCACGCCTTGACCCATAATTTCATACCCATCGAATGTACTGCAGTGGGACTCGAACCAGGATTGACTGCTTGAGGGGCAAATGCTCTGCCCACTACAGTATTGCTGTACTGTTTTGTTTGCACATATCTTGCTTTTTATTCTCCTTTTGATATTTAGGCTACATTAACTGTAGCTAAGCGATGGGCAAACACATGCCTCTATGGTTAAACCTCATCCATTTCATTAACAATGCATATCTTTTTTATTTTTTATTCACTATTGCTCTTATACATGTGGGGGGATGTGCTGGGGATATGCGTACATCTATGGGTGGTCTCACTCATTGTTTACTACCTTTCTGCAGTCCTTCATTGCAGTGGCGTGTATATTCTGAGAGCTCTACTCTCAGACATGCCCCCTGCACTCGTACATGCTCCATGTAAGCCTAGGAGCTTGGCCACTGTGCCTTCATTACTATGCATGGCATGCTGCCGTCCTGCTCCTAAATGGACACTTCCGTGCAGGACTAAGCTAGTCCTGCACGGAAGGTTAGTGAATCCGGGGGATAGTCTTTTCTACTACTTTAGCAGTTGTTCTAATGTCATCTATCTCTAATTTTGCTGTCAACTTCTTGTTTTGTCTGTAAGTATGGTAGCTCAGCAGTGCTGAACCTTTTTCATACTTCTCAACTGTCCAGATTTTCACAGAATGTCCAGATTTACAGCTCATATTTGTGTTCTATTCCTCATAAAATTTGTGGTTTTCTGGCAAATCACTAGAATGATCTGAGGATTAAAGTCACTAAATAATGACATATATTTGATTTTTAGACTTCCCCTGGGATTCATAAAGCTTGCACCAGGTGCAGGCATAGCGTTGGCATTCTAACACCAAATATGGCTGCTGAACAATCCAGGTATGAGCTGTTCCCACGTGCACTACCTGCGTACGCTACGCCCGCACAACTCCTGGGCCCTGTATGTTAATTATCTCATGTGCAGCAGTATAGCATGCAAATGAAGATATGTAGTGATCCAGGAATGGTGCAGGCATAGTGTAAGCATGCAGAAATGTAAACCATAGAAAAGGGTTTACATTTTTGCAAACATAAAATCGGAGCCATGACAGCTGACCAAACACATGTATTATATTGTTAATATATGCCAATAGCTAAATATATAGCCATTGGCATAAAAATACATGTACAAAATATAAAATTAACATTTAATATATATATAGTCACACTATCGCGACATGGATGCACAGGGCAGCGGTGTGCAAAGGAGATCCCAAAGAAAATATAAAAATATAGAATAAAGCTGCAATGTAACACATATCATGATTTCCCCATAATAGTCAATGGCAGGCATGCTACACCATACTATGGAGCAAGGGTTGCTAAGGGGCTGTGACAGTGTTATGCAGGGTAGCTAGGAATTAGTAGGCAATGCCATGCAAATGAGAGGTGTAATAGTGAATCACATATTCCTTGCTGGTGTAAGGATGCACCTCACAGCATAGCATTATAACACTGAGGTGTGCCCTTGAGATAAATATGACATCAAGAGAGGAGTGTGTCGCCATTGCTATAAGCACATTGCAGCATTGGTAAACCAGTTTGCCCCTAGCTAGGCAAAGCTGCAGGATAGGGGTGTGTTGAACTGGCTATAGCTTTGCTTAGATGAAAGTACACAAGGTAACCGAGTACGCATGTGAACAAAGATGAAAACGGGCATAAACCCATTAAACGGGTTTGCGCGGTGTGTACTGCAGCTGAAAAAGGAAGGATATAGGCAAGAAATAAGGAAATGCTGCAGCAGGGAAATTGGAGTACAAATAACTAATTAACACCTAGGAGCCTACAGTGGGCCATTGACAACAGCTAACACGGCTGCAAGCAGCAACCTGCAGAACAGGAAAGGGGAGGGGCTGTACTGCAAAGAAAACAGTAAAGTGTCAAAGCAGAACAAATCCAATTTGCAGTATATCAGCTACGAGACACATTTTGCCATGACTGGGTAGTGAAAGTACAAAACAAGAAAGACGGTAGGTGGATGCATGCCTGATAATGGGAGGGGATCCAGGTTTAAAAGTGAATTAAAGGGCAACAGATTAATCAAGGCAGGCAAGCATAACTCCACAGTAAAGGCCCCACACTTGCAGTACTCATTGTAAAACCCATAATTAAGATACTCTGCAGCTGGAATAGCTCATACACACACAATGACATCAGCAGCATCCATAGCACAATAGCATAAAGTGTGAAAGCACTTCACACACATCTGTGTATTCCCATACACTCTGCACCAGTGGTGTATACAGACAGGGAAATTGTAGTATGTACATGTTAGGGGCTGCCATAGCTTTGATCTACCAGCATGTGTTGGAGACTGAAGGTGGTGTGGAGGATGACGCACACGACCACCTCAGGCACAAGAGGAGGAGGAGAGTGTTTAGACCCAGGGTAACCTACCAGGGGCTACATGATCTGGAGATAGTAGAGCATTACAGGGTAGACAGGGACATCCTACAGCAACTTGTGGAGGTGTACCAGCCACGCCTCAGATCCAGAACAAACAGAGTGGAACCCATCCCAGTGGATACGAAGGTATGGGTAAGCCTGAGAATACTAGCTACAGGTACATTTCAAAGACCAACTGGGGATATCATGGATATCTCACAGGTATTGGCATCCAGGGTACTACACCAGTTCTTGGATGCCATGTTAACACATGCCAATAAGCACATATACTTCCCCTGAATGTAGGAGGAGTTGGCCAGCAATATGCATCTCTTCCACCATGTGGTAGAATACCTGGAGGTGCTGGGCGCAATAGACTGCATGCACATACACATCAATTCACCACCCGGTGAGCAGGGTAGGTACTACATAAACTGCAAGGGATATTCCTCCATCAGCTGCCAGGTCGTGTGCAATGCCTGAGGCCATTCATAAGCCTAACCAAAATATGTCAGCTTTTGCCACCCCGTTGATTCATTAACTGTCCCTCTGTGGAGAAGAGCCAATGGCGGGATCCCTGGGGTGTATCTACTGTTCTCCATCCACTCTTCAAGGTTTCTCTTGAAGAGTGTTAGTGAGGGGCTCTGTATAAAGTAGTTAGGGATGTTCTTCCAAAGTATGGGGAATGTCTGAGACAGGAATCCATCCCTCCAGCATCTTCCAGTTATTGTTGTGGCAAGGTTCAGCTCACTACAGTGTGTGGCTCACTGTGACATGGATTCTCATAGGGAGAGCATATCCATTAAGCCTGAGTTTGACATGGCTGTGCTGGCCAGCAGAGATCATCTCTGGGTAAACAAGATGCCACTGAGTAAAGCAGGAGTTTATTCAGCCTGGCTGCATAGGGCATATGTTTGAGGCCAGTAATCCTCTTGTTAAGGTACATTCGTGAACCTTCCAGCTGTTGGAAGTGTCTTCTGAAGTACATTCCAAATGTGTTATTATACCCTATGATGGGACTGATGATTGATGAGTGATGAGTGAGGGAGCACTATAATCCCAGTATGTCTAGATGGGAACCCTTTAGTAATCATATGGCCTACATAGAAGGATGTCCTCACTGCTTTGGAGATATGATTGTCAAAGGAGAGATCACTATCTACCTTAGTCCCCAGATACCCCATTACCATGTCCGTATTAAAGTGACTGCCACTTATGTGTTAATATGTGGGTGCTTAATATTCCACAATAGAATGACCATGCAGTTAGTGGCACTTAGCTGGAGGCCATGAAATTTGACACCCTGTGTTGTTCTCTGTGAGGCTCCTTGAGGTATGTCTGTGTCAGCTGGACTATCAATCATGGCTCCCAGTTCGCAGTCATTGCCAAACATGGTCTGCCATAGTCCACCTGTGTTTGCCTGTACCTCTGAGAAGTATATGCCAAACAGTAGGGCTCCCAGGACTGAGTCCTGTGGGACACCAGTCATGACTGGTCAAGAGTTGGACCTGGAGACCCGCTAGTCATACCATGTGGGTTCTGTGTGTAAGACCATTGGCAACCCAACCTGTGATGTATGGGTGTATGTAAAGGCTGGTGTGTTTATCAATAATACCTGAGTGGGGCATGGTGTCAAAAGCCTTGGTGAGGTCCAGATAGTATGTGTGAACCACCTCTCCCCTCATCTAACATCTTGGTGACTGTATGTAAGACGTCAAACAGGTTCAGTAGGCATGAGCTGCATTCAACCAAGCTTACCTGGATTGGGTCACATGTTTGGAGGTTACCAATGTCTTTGTTAATGAGTGCCATGAGGATGCACTCCATACCATTGTAGACCAAGCTAGTCAGGCTTATGGGGTGGTAGCTACCATGGTCAGTTGTGATTCCACCTTGATGGAGTGGAATAACCATTGCCACATGCCATTGTATGGGCATGTAGCCTGTGGAGAGGCTGAGGTTGAAAAGCTTAATTAGGTGGGGGGTCAGGTTGTCTTGTACTGTTTGCAAGATGCAGTGTGGCACATCATCTGCCTCCACTGATGCTGTGTTCTGCTGTTAGAGAGGGCCATTTCCACCTGTGTGTCTCTGATGTGTGGGATACTGTACCTTTCAGGTAGTGTTGTGGGCTCTTTAGGGGGTGAAGTATGTACTGAATGTATCTGCAAGGATGTTGACAATATCAGTAGGGTCAGCATATTTTGTGCTATGTTTCACAGGCACAGTGCAAATCTGTGTGTCACCACTTAGATCCTTGACATAGCCAAAGAAGGCATTGTGGTTGTTTCGATTCCTTGCGTATTTTCCTCATGATGTTAGCCTTGGATGATTTCATGAGGGACCTACGTATCATATTAATAATGGTCACAGATGTCTGCCCTTAGTGGGATTTGCTATTTATCTGGAACACTGTCCTACTTCTGTAGTATAGCCTGTTTATTGCAGGGGTCCACCAAACTGGTGTCCTTGTCTAGGAGGAGTGAGTCTTGGTTTACCATTGATGGCACGATCCATACAACCATGTAGGTGCTTATAGATTGCATTTGTAAATCTGTCTGTATCTTGAGCAGTGCTTCCCTTTAGTGTGGGGCTGTGAAACCCCCCACCCCTGTCTCTAGTAGTGTAAACTTAGCTGTAGGAAAGGTATACACTGTGGTTTCCGTGGGTGGGAGAGATGTCTGGGTGTGGAACCAGTGAATAGTTCATGGTCAGATCTAACCAGTGACCGGTTAACCACTGCTGTGGTGCACCTGTTGCCCATGTTGGTGATGACCACTTCTAGTATATTTCAACCTTTCATTAGGGAGGTTACCACCTGATACAGGGCATATGAGGTGATAAGTTCCAGGATGCTCTTGGCCTGGAAGTGAGTACTTGAATAAGTTTCCCAGTTAATGGTAAGGTAACTGACATCGACGAATGCCAAGGTGTGCGTTAGGACTGTCATGTTCTCCACTGTCTTCAGGTAGGTGGAGTGGTGGTCCTGGGTCATGGAAGGTGACATGTAGCAGTCCACAGTTTACATTGCAGTTGTGGCTGATGTTAGCTGCACATGGATGATTCCAGAGGTGTCATGCTGCCCCACTAACCTGGAGGTGTAGGTATCCCTGATGAATATGGATTCACCCCCTCCATGTCTGTGTCAGTCCATGTTATGTGGCTGAAATGTGTGGTATAGGTTGTAGTCTGGTGGTGCTGGTGTGGTCTCAAGAGCCTTAAGACAGGTCTCAGTTACTGCACAGATGTTGATGTTGTCCATCCTGAGGAGTGCTGTGAGTGCATGCATGTTGTGATCACAACCCCTGGTGTTGAGTAGCATAACCCTCATTGAGTCTGCTATTGTGCTGATTACGGAGATGGTATTCACCTTTGAGACTCTCCTAAAAAAGGCACCATGGGGGCATGAATAGCCTTGGCCAGTATTCCAAAGCCTAAGGCTGACACATTAGCTGGTATGGTATTGTTGCATGCATGTTTCCCATCTGTGCTTGTTTCTCATCTCTCCTGTAGGTAACCTACTGGTAAGCAATAGAAAGCCTTAAACTTATACAAGTCTTCTAGCTTCCAAGATAGGCTTTCAGAGTGACTAAGTATCAGTGTTCTGTATGTTCTTGCTGTACTTAACTGTTTCCTGACTACATGGTGATTTCTCACTGTATATTGTTATCTGAAAGTTTGTTTATTCACATATTATGGCTGTGATGGCCTGCACTTTAGAGGTTCACAGATAGCCTACTACCTACCTACCCAAGGGCAACTAGATGTATAGCTGCAGTGTGTTGGCTTTCTCTGCACCATTGATGAAGTAACTGAGCCTCTGTCAAGCATAGCCAATGAAGCAATTCCAGGCAGAGTTGCCAGAAGCTGTTGAGGACTGGGGTGGCGGAGGGTGATAGGGGCACTTAGTGATCTAAAGAGGGCATGTTAATGTGACAATTCAACACCATTCAATTTCCTCAATAGGTCTTACAGCTATCAAACTGGACGGGATCCCCCACCCCCTGGCTGTATGGTTCTGGGACACATTATCTCAGGGGTGTATATTCTGTTACCCATTCACACAACGTTTCACTTGAAGTGTGTCAGTGAGGGGCTATGCCTAATGTAGTTAGGAATGTAATTTATTGTCTCACATTACATTTGTTATATGTTGTTATTTCAAGAGTAAGTGAAGCTCAGTGGGTTTGGGGGCCTCCGACCCTTTGCTTAGCCTAGCTTACACATAGAAATCATCTAAATAGGAAATAGGCAAAAGCAACGTTAATGTCAATAGTGTAATGGTTACAACATTTGCATAGTATCTGTGCATTTGAGGTCCCAATCCCAATAAAGTCAGGACTTTATTTTATTTATTTGACGAGTGCATGGGTAACAGAAAATACACCCCTGGGATCACTTCATTGGCTCTGCTTGACAGAGGATCAGTTAATTAATCAACAGGGTGGTGAAAGCTGAAACACTCTGGCTAGGCTTATAAATGCCTTCGGGCAGATAGACTAGTACTTACTTATGAACCTATGAACTTATGTTTATCATGTTAAAAAGTATACCTTAACCACAGCTTGCATATATAGGTAGTAATTCCCTGTATAATAAACATTCAAAACACCCATATAAACCCATGTGTGCTGGGGAGTAAAGTCAACAGAGAATGTAATGTTATGTAAGCATATGGTGAGATCTTATTTCACTGAAATGTATATATCCTGAGTAGTTACCG
>NC_056739.1:587727625-587800125 GCF_019279795.1 Protopterus annectens
ACCCCCTAACATTATATGCTTAGCTATGCAGCCTTGAGCTGGTCAAACATTCTGGCCAGACTGAAACATATGCAGAAGTATTAGGTACAGACAAATCCTGCACAAGTAGCAATGTTCAAAAATATAACAGCAGCACTCATATTTAGACCAAATCCTCTAGGCATTACACACAATATATTACTGTTCGTCTCCATACAGCTGTTGCAATACATTTCAAACAACACTTCCAGGCTGTATTCCTCACAAGTAAGGCAAAGGGACAACACCCAAGTAGAGTACTCAGTTAAACTCCACTGTTGCCATGGTATTGGCAAAGGCAGTAGCAGCGCAGCTGATGTGCATGTAATTAGCTACTTAGGAACACCAATTGGTTATCGGGACAACACATGTTACTGATCTGTAACTATAAAAGGTTGCCTTGTCACACATTCAAACCCTCTGTATTTACCTGTAGAACAGAACAAAACACAAGGACAAACCAAAAATGAGTATTATACTAGTAATAACACATCCAATTACTAAGAAGGTATGTATAACATGTAGTATGCCGTTGTATGTAGTACCAGTTCTGTGAGAATTACAGTGTAATCAATGCATATAATGGAAATAGCTATCTTGTAGCGATGTATTGTTGAGCAGTAGTAATGCTTGTAGTATTCTGTGTGTACTGCTGTAGGTCACAAGGCAAACTCCTCATACACCACAAGGGATGATATGGGGCTTGGAACTCACCAATTTGCTTCCAGTCACTGTCAGTGTCAGGGTTGGTCCAACAAGTATGTGCTATAACAGGGTATAGTATATGTCGATATATTGTAACAGTAGACTTATGTATGGGTGTATAAGTAAGATGAACATGTCAAAGGTGGGCTTACTGTGCAAATATGGTTTGTATTGTGAGATATTGTGCCAATAACTGTGTAATGTACAGTATTTTAGGCAGATCTGTATTCCATTATACATAGCATTTCTGTTATGTTATGCAAACAGTAGCTATTGTAATAGTAGTCATATATATGGGTGTATAAGTAAGATGAATATGTCAAAGATGGGCTTACTGTGCAAATATGGTTTGCATTGTGGGATATTGTGCCAATAACTGTGTAATGTACAGTATTTTAGGCAGATCTGTATTCCATTCTACATAGCATTTCTGTTATGTTATGCAAACAGTAGTGATGTCTATTGGCAATTACAATACTCAATAACAGGATACATATCACTTGTATTCATCTGACAGTTTAGCAGCATGACAGCAAAGATAATTGGAAGAGCTAGGTAACTATCCATGCACATAACACATGTAATATCCACCTCTCTAGTATCATTTGCAAGCAATAACAGCTGTGCATGTGTACATGTTATGCAAATGTGTAGTGATCCTTGTTACAGGACTGGGCCAAATGGCTATGTGCACACCTACATAGAGTGGATATTGAGAGTAGATACACACTGGTTGAACAATCAGGTTTGTGTAGCCTAACCTCTCACTGCCAACCTAACAGCCACTTGCACATACTGTATGTAAGGTAGTACACAGCACTGGTAATGAAACAGGTTGCAAATCATCTCTGCAGTAGAAGTGTAAGATGTAGGAGACTGCTGTCTATGTGTAAAAGCCGCTTCATAGGTGATGGCTTACACTATCTGATTATATCCTGATCATGTTGGCAGTAGCATCAGAGTCTATTGATACATGACTCTGCTTGCGGAGTGGGTGTCTGTGCCCAACTGAGCTCATGGTCCTGGTGGATATGTGAGTATATACCCAGAAAAGGAAACAGACTTGTAGACACTTGCATCATCTGTAATCAACTATCAGGATGTGATGTGCTCCTCAGAGGAGGATTGCTGCTAAAGGTAGCTACAATGTTTCCTTAATAGCCAGTGTTGTCACGTCCATAACACAAATATTTACATGTTAGCATCACTGTCTAAAACATCTTCGTAAGCAATAAGTAAGCTAAATACAGTACTTGGTACTTGTAGTACTGAATGCTCTTACAGGCATGCCCACTAGTCAGCTACTGGTGTTTACTAATGTCAGCTTTGTGTATGTGGCATCCTGGAGGAATGTAATCTCTATGCCATGTACACTGCCAAACCTACCTAACACCACACCCCACACATTGCCTGGGATGCAGCTACAGGGGTAAGCTGGAAGGCTGTCCAGTCTACAGCCATGACTGGACTGGGCAGTCATAAGGTGTAGGTTAACACATGCATCTCATCATCACAACCAACACATACCCTTACAAGAACACAGTAAGGACACCCACACACACTACCAGAAATCACACACATTCACAGACATTTCTAAGTATCTGGCCAAACAAGTGACCTCCCAAGCTGGAAGAGACAGACAATGAAATACACAAACTGTATGACATAGTTTGCATAATTGTGCCACACCTCAGAACACATGGCTGGAAACACGCCCAACAGTACTCATTTGTGAATGCAAAATCTAGCACTATGTTACACACCAACTTATACAAGGGCATACATGCTGTCAGCTGCCTGTCTGCAATGATTAGCCATAGCCACATACCGATACACTCAGACCACCTTTTGGACTATGCACATGGCTCTGGCATATTCCATGTTGTTGTGCAGGACCTGTGATGCAGTAGCCTGGACTGCATGGAAACACACGTAGGAACTATCAGGTCTTGTAGCCCATGCAGGTATGTCCCAAGGCCTGGGTAGCAGTCTGCCATTGGCCAGAATGATACTGCAGTACAGGGACAAAATTATTGTATTCCACAGACAATGATGCTTTGAGAGACAGGGCCTGCACCTGTCACCCCTGGGAATCTGGATACTGGCTAGGGCTCATGCTTTCCCTATAGTGCCTTCATCATGCAGAGTTCAAGTGAAGATCCACTGCTGTTACAGGGACAGCCAAGCAATATACTGCTGGTCTCGCTACTCAATGATACATGTCAGAAAAACTATATGGACTCACATATGTCAATCCCTAACATGGAGAACATATCTGTGCAGTGGCTGAGACATTTCAGCGCTCCAGAGAGCACACCTGCATGACCATGTTATAACACATACCTCACCTCTTGCCCATTATCCTTTATTGGAACACATGGGCTGCAGGTGTGTCCATATGTCTGAAGGATATGTATACCCCCACGCTAATTGCACTTGCATAACATCAGATGCATTATGCTGAGCATCTACCTTTGTGCCAAAGTAGAATTCAAGTTGCACCTTGTGACAGATCACCCACCATGCCGCAGAATTCCCATCTGTCATAATGTGCTGTAATGGGGAAGATTAGGTTTGAGACAGAAAACCATAATAATGGCTACTCTCAACTATTCCATTATGAACTGGGAAGACTCCAAATGTACCAACACCTGCACTCAATGCATGTTGGATTTCATCAACCCCAATGACCTGGATCACAATAGTAACACAAACAGTGCTAACAGTATGCTACACATAGTCAGTCTCCAAAGCCAATGCTATGCTTCCTAAGAGCAAAGTGGTGACTGTCATGGCACCCATGCAGATGGACAATGCATGTGCAAATGCTGAATCCTATACAAATTAACCTTAATCAGTCACATACGTGCAGTGATTGTGCCATTGAAACAGAACCAAGATTCAATCGAACACAAACAAGAAGGCAAACTGGTGGTACCATGCTTTAAACTGTACCACAGAAGGTAGTAACTGTTGCAAGAGTGAACACACATGAGTGTAGGTGATCCCTGGTCAGCCTCAGTAAGATGCAGGTACACCATATAAAACCACACAAAGCTACTGTGAAACTAATCAGCCACATATTATGAGGCCAACCACAGAGCATTCTATAGCTGTGTCATTAATCGTAATGGCAATGACAAGACCTGCTGTGCTGCGCAGCACTATGGCATGGGAAGTACTGCACCTACAGAAATAGCACCTGTTCATTCAGATAGGGTCTTGGAGAACCTAAACCCACTCCCACCCCCCAACAGGTACACATAGTTATATATCCATGTACACTACAGAGCCCCTGTAATAACAGCTATGCAGGTACAAGCTGCACTTTCTAAAAACATACATAGAGCTTTCATGGGACCTGTCAACATCCCAAGGTGTATCCTACATAAATGTAAGAACAACGAGCTCTCCACATACACATCATGTTCAATCATAGCTCCATGTCAGGCTGTGTACACACTGAATGGTGCACAGCAGCAGTTATCACACCCCACAAAAGGGGAGACACCATTGATAATGGGAAATATTGCACTACTACCCTGCTGAGTCTGGTCTGTAAGGCCATGAAACATGATCAACGTATTTGATGTACTCAGTACAGATGTAGATGACAGTAAGGTTGATCCACACAGCATATCATGACCTTGCCAGGTTTTAGGACATCATCACCCATACTGTGTTCCAACTACACTCAGTAAACTAGGTGTATATTCCTATGTCACAGGAGTGGTTGGCAACTGGACTGCTGGCAGGACCAACACTACAGACATTGTCTGACTAATACACGCACATCAAACCAGTGCCAGCCACAGTAATACAGGGTTCATTCCTGGTACTCCCCCTCTTTGTTATCTATACCACACAGACTAACACAGAAGGCATCTGCCTATTGATGTTTGCAAATGACTATGAACTAGGAGCAATAGTTGACTCAATGTGTGCTGCTTTCAACATACAGAAGGGCCTTTATGTCTCAGATGTGCGGTGTGTGACGTATAGCCACAATCTGACAGCTAATTATTGCATTGTCATCCCCTATGTTAAAAACCCTGTACCCATGAACTACCACCTAGGCAGCAGTCAAAGTAATGGCAACTGTGTGTGTATGGGATGCAGCTGGACAGTAGTCTTTCCTTTGATAGTTACTTCACTACACCAGTCAGGTAGTTGTATGTGCACTCCTAATCATGACAGGGTGCCATCCATGAATATAGAGATAATTGTTCAGCCATACTCAACACTCATGTGACCCATAATAGATCATATATTTCCTTTAATGATTATTGCCCATGTGTAGATGGCCTACACTGCCCTTCCCAATCCCTAGCTCCACTTTGTAGCATGTAGCCTACCCTAAATAAAGCCATGTCCAACACAGAGATGTTGGACATGCTGCACTTACATCCTGATTCCAAATAAACACATACTTCATGGACATCCACCTTTCTAGTACAAGGATCACAACATGCCTGACAGATCTCTGTCCCATACACTTTACATATTCTTGCCATACTATGCATCCCTGTCCAGTGAAGCTGCACAACACCCCTCTCTGTGACACGGTGTGATGACCACATGCCAAATATATCAGTAACCCTGTGGATCAGTTCTGTGGCACTGCTTGAACTGCCCACTGAAACTTACCTGGCTGTTGGCTACAGCTAGGTAACCTTTCTGCCTAGGCTCATAAATGGCACAGGTCATATAGCCTACTAGTTCACTATGACCATACATGCTATAGTTGATATCCAACCCTGGAAATACCATCAGGCTAGCTATTGTCCCATGTGTTTCACATGTGCAACACAGGCAATACATGACAGGATGACAGGATACTGCACAGCTGTACAGTGCCATGTAGATGTATATGGCAAAGCACATACATGTAAAATATTCTGTGAGCAAGTCTGCAGGGTCACAGGTCATTTCCCTAAAGGCAGTGTATGACTATATAAGTGACATATACACAGCATTAAGGTCTATTGCATTAATGTGAACACATTCAGGCATGTGCTGATAGGTAAAGACACCAGTACAGGCAAACAGACATGCACACATCAAGACAACATCCACATGGAGTATGAGCAATGTCATCACATGACACACACATATATGGTGATAACATCACATCACCAGTAAGTGTCAAATGTGTGCATTTTTAACATGTCAGTGGTGTTAGTGTCATGCAGATCTGCAAAGACTTATTTGTAATTTTAATAAATGTAATACACATGTATGTTCAGCTGTACTTCTGTACTTCTCTGTGAGTTGTGACCTGTCTCCATCATTATGTCTTCCAGGTATGCCGCATGGCAGGCTGCCAGCATACACTCGCTTGGAGGAAGAGGTCCTCATCCCATACCTCCTCCACCGCCATTCAACACTCTTCAGCCATGTGCCAAGGATGTACAGCAGCGGGATGCCCTGTGGGAGGAACTGTGCAGGATGGTAAATGATGTTGGTGGTCAAAATTGCACCTATCAGCAGGTGCTCCGACACTGCATCGACCTCATAAGATGGGTGAAACAGCGTGTTAATGCAATCACCAGGGAACAAGGTGCAACAGGTGGGGGGCTACTCATCCAGCCCCCACTCACACGTACCGAGGAGCTACTTGCCAACCTGGGGACACCTGAAGACCTCCATCCACAAGCTTTAGCTGGTATTGTGGAGGTGGTTGTCTCTCAACCACTGAGCCTGGAGTTGCCTGGTAAGTCAGTACTGCACATATAACACAACTATATTTCACATAGTTACATGTGTTACTATACAATAGGTAATGTAATATCATATGTAAGGCATGTATGCACACATGCCACATACTATAGTCTGCTACTCTATGTATGCACAGATGTGCATACTCCATAGTATAGTGTATTGTATTGGCTTATGTGCTAACATAGACATTGCACCCTGTAGCTATCACACAGGTGTGGATAATGATCTTACTGCTGTGACACTCATGTTTAGGTACCTCTGGCATTTTGCAACAACAGTAGCCTGTGTCAGGTGAGATTGTTATTATTTACCAGGCTTGATAATGCACAGATCATATTAATTGATGCTATCTGCCATAACACGCGTACACATAATGTATGGTGGTCCTGTTAATAGACACTGGTCAGACATGCAATGCATCACAGTCGTTACCCATGTGAAACAATTGAAGACTATATGAAACACCTACACTAAACCTTCCAAACTGTCATTGCCAGATGTGTGGACAACTGTGGATACAATGGTGGAGGTGTCTTTCACTGTAGGGACAGTTACTACATATCAGCATTACACATGTTGGGAATACAAACAGAAAAGACACGTACACATGGTCTTGGATGGACCCAACAGGGACACAGTTCCAGTGGACATATGTCATCAGACAGTACCCAATCTGGACCTCTGCCTGGTAGTGCCCGTGCAACCCCTTTCAGGCGCAGGTCACGTGGCCATGGCCGGACACCGTGAACTGTGAAACCTGCCTTGTACAGTTTGCAGCTGTCAGTAATAACCCTGTGTAGGCCAGTCACATGGCAGACCTGTGTGGATGCATACACACACACACACCAGAAACAAATTTAGGGCACTTCAACACACACACGCATAACATCCACACACCCCCAATGATATCACAGTCCCTAACACACACACACATGATGTCATCCAATGGTGCAGCCTAGGCCTCTGGCAAACATTATCACCCTGTGCATATGATGATGCCTGTGCCGCATCCATGTCATCCACACCAACAGTGCAGGGACATGCTCATATGTTCTGATGCACAGGGTGAACATACTAGGTAGACAATTGTAGATTAATATTGTTGAGTAGTGTTGACAGGCAGCAGACATACCATGTATTACAGTTTTAGAATGCATTTTGTATGTTTGACAGTATGTATAATGTGTAACAACACTAACAGCATGTTGATCTTGATGTTCTGCCTTCCTCTTTCAGGTGTAGTTGCATCTGCCAGGGGGATATCAGTGTTTGCGGTTAGTGTCCCATATGTACATGTTGACTACTCACAGGTCTGTATGACAATACCTACATGCACTTTGCAGCTTCCACATCACAGTTATAATCTCCCATGTTTCAATTATGTTTACTTTTCTAATGATCCAACAGCATGATAGCTGTGTAGTAAGCTACTGTGTTCAGAGCCGTCACATCCATAGTGGGTGACATCACAGGTATAGTTACCTGGAATGGGGAGGAGGTAAAAGAGTGGTATAGTGGATGACAAGGGTAAAGGCCGGTGGAAATAGTGGCTTCTCAATGGGAAGCAGTAATACCCGCTGCCATGACAGGATGCAAACACAGACACACCCACACACTCAGGGATTCACAGACACAGTAACACACACACAGTTGCCAGTATTCAGATGAGAACCCCTGCCTATGTGCAAATCATCATTATAGTACTACGCAATTACAAGATGCGCCACAGAGATTACACATGTACAGGTAGTAGGAATGGCCTAAGATCTAGGACATTGACAGGGGTTCTTCAGTGCAGTTAGTGTAAGTGGGGAGGAGGGTTCATCGGTAGGCTATGTAACAACAAGCCACACCCCAGGGTGTACATGTTAACAGGCAATTAGAATGCCCATCTAAGACTGATGATATCAACAGGGATATTAGATTGCATTGAGTGGATGGTGGGAGGGGGCATTAAAATTTCACAATGGTAAAATACAGCCTCACTCCAGGGACTGGACAGCCATGCACACACACACACACACACACACACACACACACACACACACACACACACACACACACACACACACACACACACACACACACACACACACACACACACACACACACACACACACACTGTGGCATTCACAGAGATATACACCTATGTCACACACATACAGACACTTGACACATGTGAGGTTCAACCATCTGCCTATGCCTTTCTTTCCACACTTCACTCTGTACTGATGTCAACAACAGTGTTCAGGAGAGTGAAAAACATATGGGATGTATTCCCAACCATACGTGACATATATGGACACACACACCCACACGTGCCAGTACTGTGAATCAAACACCTTCCTATCTCATGATAGGTATTACAGAGGTACAGCACTATTACATTCGCTACAAATCATACTGACTCTTTCCTTTGCCAACTGTGCTGATATATGCACAATATATGCACAGGGGAGGTATTACTGTTACAGATGTCAAGAGGTTTGACTTCAGTGTTACCCTTACTGCATTCTACATTGTCTGTCTTCCACTTCAATTAACAAAACCAGACCTTAGCAGTTACACTTGTTATTGTAGGAATGGTTGTAACACACCAGTGAGCTGTCCTCAGTAATCATTCATCTGCAAAGTAGCCCCACCACTTAGTAGTCATGTGCAAACATCTGTCCATACCTCATGTACAGCTTACTGTACTTTGAGTATATCACCATATACAGCTGGCAATGGTGAGGCTGTATTGCAACAGCATGATGTACTAAGACAACAGTCATCTTCAAACATCAGACAATGCACATGCATGGAATCTAAACAAACATCAGTACATGTACACATATGTGGTCTACATCAGTAAGTGGACTAGCAGGTCAAAAGAATACATTCCACACCTTCCCCAAGCCATAATGGATGTTGTATTCATGTACTGGTAGGACACAACCACCTTCACCGAGTAGCCAAGTGTACATATATGACAACAGCACACATCAGCAAGACACACACAGCATTATTCCATGTCATGCTCCTACAAACTGTTACTTGACAGTTCCATGGTGAAGCCAGGGCACTGTAATGGTCAACAGTGAGCACATCATATTTGCCACACACACCTCATGTTTACTGGAAGAGTGCCAGCAATGTGCTCTGTTAGAGCTAGGCAGTACACTCATTCAAGCATGTGCGAGGTCTGTGGCTTGTAAACATCTGACCCCAGCATGTACTGGCTATTGTGGTACTAAGGCTAAGTTCCAGACAGCACACAGCATGCATGACTTGCAATTGTTGACATGGGGTATATGTAGGAGCTGTGGGCACACATGGCTATACATGTCATGGACATATCACCTGTGACAACTCAGGAACATACAGAGCAGAGCTAGATTTCCCTGAGTCTGTCAATGCAGGCCTTGTGTAGATCCTATGATCCTGTTATTTGGGTATGTTTTTAGGCATTGCATTAGGTGGACATGTCTAATGACATACATGCCACATGGGTTGCTGTATGATATGATAGGTGTCATGGGTGACCAGTAAGGAGGGAATATTACCTCTGTTAACATAGATATCAAACCTTATGTACTGTTAGCATGCTATCTGCCATGTGCATTTGTGTAATGACTGTAGCCACCTGTATGTAGAAAGGATAACAAAAGCTATGGTAATGTCATTTATGTTGTATAAGTGTGGAATGTAGATATCCAAAGCAGGTACAGTTAGGTCATATACAACCATGAGGGTGTTGTTTACTGGTGTATAGCAACAGTCGACTGTGTTAATGCTGACATCATCCGAGGGACCCTGGTATGTGTACAACCAAGCTGGTTACAAACAGTGTTATTATTGCATTGCATAAAACATTATGCAGCTGTGTCTGTACATGGGTACTTTGCACAGTTGCTGTAGGCCTAGGTACAGTCCACCAATCGAAGGTTATCTGGTGGTCTACCATACTATGTCATACCACATATGGATGTGTGTTTGTAGTCTGGGAACAAGGTGGTGGATGTATATGAGAAAACAACCTAGAATGCAGCGTTTGCCACTGTCACCTGTACCTGACTCATCTGTGATGAGTTATGTCAGAGTAGTGGTCTTTACATGTGAGTAGACTTTATGAATATGTGGACACCACCACCTGGAATGGTCCATACCAGTGTTATGGCCCACATGTCTGGATCTGAGTTATATGGTGATAGTGCAATTGTGCACTACAGAGCCTTCAGCCAGGTGTTCCTCACTGCACAGATGTCAGTAATCCCCATTGTAGGTTCTACATTAAGCAAATTAGAAAAGCCACACATCTAGCACTGGTTATCATAAGCATCCAATGCAATTTTCTTGTAGGTGTCAGGGTGTTACCTCTGTGTGTAGGACTTTTTGCCTTGGAATGTGACTATATGGGTAAATGTGACCTAGGTATTATCCACACTCACTTGAAACATGGAGGCATGTGCTCTGTGTCGAAGGCTTGTCATTCAGTCATGACAGCCTGGAATGACATGCACTGGACAACCTCATAATAACAGCAGGACGTTGGCTCATTGTTTTGGTCTAGCAGTTGCCACTCATACCATGACATCACTGCGAGTGGCAGTAATGTGCTTGGTAGCAAATGCCACATGTAAGGTGACGGACAGCAGCAGATGTTGTGTATATAACCAATGTGAGATATACTTAGTGTAGCAGTCCTGCTAATAATGACAACTACTAACACAGCCGGGAGAGGTCATTTTGACACCTGCAATAGGAGTCCATTACAACATGTTCTGTACAGTGTATAAGCATGCACACTGTGGCCTTCTGTGGTTAGAATCAGAGTGCATCCCAAACAGCCCTGTGTTATTAAGTGTATGAGTGAAGTGTGTGAGCATGCCCTGAATAACCTTGTGTAGTTGTAGTCATAGTGCATCCCAAATGGCCCTGTGCTACTAAGTGAATGAGCATGCCCACTGTCACCTTGTGTAATTGGAGTCAATGCATCCAAACAAGTTATGTGATTCTATGTGTATGAGCATGACCACTGTAACCCTGCATAGTGATAGTAGTTGTCCATTCTGCAGATGGACATACTCCAGTTCAGGGCTTGTGGTGCTACAACTATACCTCTCAGGCCTACCTATGTCTTACCTGAATATGATGTGTCCTGTTTTTGCATACAGGTTGTAATGGACACCTACTTTGAACACACAGGTTTACAGCTATGTACATCTTGACTGTCAGTATCCCTGTTGTTGTCCTCAATCTTAGAAGGGCATTCTGACTGCCTTGGAATGTGTAATCTCTGTGGCATGTCTCATAACTGCATAGTACTGTAATAATGATCTGTAGATAGGCAGGAGTTCTGATCCCACCACTGGCAACTTTGTGTGTGACAGCAAATACCTGTGTGTGTCTATTTGTGTATGCATCCTGTCATGACAGTGGATTTTGTTGCATTCTAAAGAGATAACACCTTTTGCACTGGCCTTTATCCTTGTCAACTGCTAAACCTCTCATTTTCCCCTCCCCCAAGTAATCAGTCCTGTGATGTCACCCAGCTCAGAAGTGGAATCAGAGTAAGTGTAATTGTATGTGTTCTGTGGCACATACCCCAACTGCATACCACTGTACTAGTTACCTTTAGATAGGCAAGACATGTATGCACAATACTGGCAAGTGTGTGCGTGTTTGTGTGTGTAACTACCCTGTAGCCAGGCATACACATGTGTAATGTCTTTTAACATGCTGCACACCATGGCAGCCATCTGTGGTGAGTGGAGTCTACAAAGTATTACATAGTTAGGAATAGAAAAGATTACACAGTCAAGAACGACTACAGTTGGGTACGTTATTTTCCTGTGCCACTGTCGAGCAGTGACACAGAAATGGTCACCGGGGTGTAAGTCCATACCCATCATTCCCCCACCCAAACTCCACAATCCCTGGGGTTGATTACATTAGCATTCCCCACCCCAAACTCCACATACACAACAACCATCCCTTCTCTGGTGAACTGATTAAGATTTAAATTTATAAAACAAGAGATGTCTCTGTTTTGTGTACACTTCAGTTCCTTTGAAACCCTTCTGTGTCACAAAGGGTGTTCAGACATATCTCTCTCTCTCTCTCTTTATATATATATATATATATATATATATATATATATATATATGGCTATACCTGTGTCTGTGTATATGTGTATATGTATATATGTATATATATATATATATATATATATATATATATATATATATATATATATATATATATATATGTGTGTGTGTGTGTGTGTGTGTGTGTGTGTGTGTGTGTGTGTGTGTGTGTGTGTGTGTGTGTGTATATATATATATATATATATATATATATATATATATATATATATATATATATATATATATATATATATATATATATAGTTATGACAGTGGTACAGATGTAGACTTGTCTTTGTTGTTTCACAGAGTACAGTACATTCAAGGGTACTGTACATATGAACACAAAGTGACTGTCCCATTTGTTTTCAGTACTGTGGAATACCTGTAGTAAGATGTGCATTATAAAGTCCATAAAACATATATACAGCCCAGATGGCTTAGTGGTAAGTCCAGTGATTTCAGTGTGCATGATCCAGGGTTCAAGACCTGCAAGCCTTGTTAATACTGTCAATTAGGACTGAATAAGGCAGTTGTAAGTGGATGTAAATGTGTTTTCATGACAGTAAGCAGCAGGTAACAGACATGTACAACTTGCAATACATTTGAAATGCCCTTCTTTGATAATCTTGCTGATGTCACCCACCTACAAATACACCTCTGGGATTGCTGTAACCCAGTAATCTCCATAGCGCATGCTGTAGTGTGATAAACTAGTTTGGTAGGTCTTCTAATCCCAGACAGGCCAACTGTTGTGTGTCTGTCTGCCTGAGAAAGAAACAATGCTTTTTAGAGTATGCACAGTCTTTACAATCCACATACTCACCTTTGGCAATCCTGCTGATGTCACCCACCTAGAAATACACCTCTGGGACTGCTGTAACCCAATAATCTCTGTAGCATGTGCTTTAACCGCATAAGGCTGTAGTGTGATAAATGAGTTTGTTAGGTGTTATAATCCCACACAGGTCAACTGTGTGTTTGTTTGTCTGCCTGAGAATGAAACAATGTTTTTTAGAGTATGCACACTCTTTACAATTCACATACTCACCTTTGGCAATCCTGCTGATGTCACCCACCTAGAAGTACACCTCTGGGACTGCTGTAACCCAGTAATCTCTGTAGCGCATGCTATAGTGTGATAAACTAATTAGGTAGGGGTTCTATTCCAAGACAGACCAACTGTGTGTGTGTGTGTGTGTGTGTGTGTGTGTGTGTGTGTGTGTGTGTGTGTGTGTGTGTGTGTGTGTGTGTGTGTGTGTGTGTGTGTCTGTCTGTCTACCTGAGAAAGAAACAATGCTTTTTAGAGTATGCAGACTCTTTACAATTCACATACACACCTTTGGCAATCCTGCTGATGTCACCCACGTAGAAATACACCTCTGGGAGTGCTGTAACCTAGTAATCTCTGTAGCACGTGCTGCAACTGTATAATGCTGTAGTGTGATAAACTAGTTAGGTAGGGGTTCTATTCCAAGACATGGCAGGTGTGTGTGTCTGACAATCAGAAAACAACCATACGCTCCGCAAGGATGGCATGCAGGGTCAAGCCAACAATGTAAACCACCAACGACCAGCAAAAAACAATAGTGAACACACAGTAATGAAGAAATAATGATTATTTATTTATAATTCCTTCAAATCCAGACCGGTTTTGGCTATTCAGCCTTTATCAATGAATACAATAAAGTTTTTTTTAAATGAAATGAAGCAGCCTGCATTTATACTAGTCTCTGATTACCTGGAAGCAATATTACAGCACCACCCAGTGGCTGGAGTAACAAAGTGCATTTTCCATTCTTGATTAAAGCATATTACCAGTGACATAAAAATGCCAGAGGTGTAGATATTAAGTCATATTTTAAAGATAAAAATCAAAGCTCTGGAAGTAAGCCATTATATGACATACATATTACAAGGTAATAGACCAATACCATAGTCACTATTTGTGAATGCATATCATAGTGTAAAAAAGCAGAAAATATATACCACTAGTATATATATATATTTTGAAGGGTGATAACCACAAGTTCAAAAGAACTGAATAATAATGAACCAAGTACTGATCATATAATATATTACAAAATAAGGCAAAAAGAGTACAGTGGCCTCATTCTCAGCTATATTATAGATTATTATAAATTGAAATAATTAGCTTGTAGATAATACAAGTTCAACATTGTAATTGTACAATACTATCATGTCTGACAATCAGAGCCTGTGTGGAGGAGGCTTTGAGTGTCTAACCACTGGATATCTTGTGGAGTGGATTTTGTAGTTTTCCTACATGGTGTCCATATTATATGTCACAATGTCCACCTCACAAGGAGTACAGATGTCAATCAGACAAGGGACTGTGTTGGCAAGCCATACCCTACATTGCGCAAAAGGCCTGGTGAACAAAGTATGCAAACCTACTATTACCCGGAATACATTCTGAACCCATGTGTCATACACAGGCACACTTGCCTAGAATATCCCGCTATGCTGCTAGTACCCTGCACATTAATGACACATAGTAGGTATGCTGTGATTGCAGTGGGCTACAGTGGGCATGGCACCCTGTCAAGCAGTACAATAGGCACATAATTGCAGACAATGTGCCTTCACTATGTTCCCCACTGGATGCCTGCAACATATGTGGTGCCATCAAATGTGATCCAGAAAGGACATACAATGCCTTACACACATGCCCTGTATGGACAGATGCCACTGACACCAAGGAATACCTGTATCATGCTATCAATGCAGGTGCAGGGTCAACCTGCTGTCTATAAGCAGGTCCTGCCACACCAGGCCAGTATTGGCATATCTGAGGATAACAGTCTGTGTACACAACATGTGCCAGCCAAACCAGGTACACTTGTACATGTGACTGTACATTATCGTGGGGCATGCACATCCCAGGCAATGTCCATGTCAAGGACTATGAAACACAAACATGGCATGCATTGCAAAGCAATGGCCATACACAATGGTAACCAGGATGACAGGACAGTTCATACAATACCCATCTGTGTGGGACACTGCAGACACTACACCCCTGAACCACACTGCACACCATTGTCAGGTTATGTGATGCCAAGGATTACCCCTCACCCAGCCTTGTACAGCCATCTTGCACAGCCAACCACTACACACCCATGAAGCAATGCACACATGCATGTCAGTACTGGCACCTTGTGTCTGTGTGTAGGGTATGATGCTCCCAACCACAGTCACACCCAGTATAACTCCCATTGGCATACCGACTGATGTCAGACACGTTCACATGCCCTAGCCCATAGAACTTCAGGATATCCACTGTGGTGCATGTAGTACCTGTGCATTACTGCAGTGTGGCAAACTAAGTAGTTAGGAAGTGTATCTGTGAGCCTGGCAAAGTGTGGCAATGTGTCTGAGTCCCTTAGAGAGTGTGGTTGTGTTGACAATGACATCTGTTCATGTGGACAGCCATGTGTGCTACACCTAATGTATGTCTACTATATCTCTGTTGCAGATGTCACTCACCAGCACACATATATGTTCTTACAGCACACCAGCATGTCAGCTATGTGGCACATGGAGTAACTGCATGCACTTATAATAATAATGGCTAGTCAGTCAGGGGTTTGAACCCCTGTACTGGTAGGTGTGTGACAGACGTTGCTTAGGTTTTAGTCTCCAAGCCCTTCTCTGATGATCTTTGCCTCTGTCTGTCCCTCCCACACACTCTCTGGTGGATGTGGAGTTGTACACCTGCTCAGCAGCAGCTTGTGTTTTGTAAGTGATGGTCATGATCAGGTGATGGCCTCTGCACCTGTTGCGGTCCTCTTCTAGTTGACTGCATGTGGAACAGTTGTGGTGACGTTCCCATAGCCAATCACATGGAAACACAGTACAATATCTAGGAACATCATGTTGGTGTTTGCCCATGACAGTCGCTGTGAGTGGAAACTGGATCTGCTGTTTGATAAACAGCATCACAGATGATATCTGGATATTCCTCAAACAACATACACAGTGGAAAATAGCCTAAAGACAGGAGGGTGATGTGCCAGACATGACTACAGCATGTAAGTGTAGCTATGCTTCATTGAGACTATTGCCGGTTTAACAAGTTGTGTGTGGTAATGGCTATTCTGCATGTTTTAAAACTGACAAGACAATGCTCTGTTTGTGAGGGAACCCCCATCTGTAGGGCCATCTGTGGACTGGTCAGTGTGTGGAGCCATTTGTTTCTTGTGTTACTTACTGAACACACATCTGTGAACTGCAGAAGCATAGTGTGAGGATTGCAGTCAGTACATGGTGATAGTGATGAGAGTTACTGCCATCGCATCCCTGACTGGACATATGTCACATGAGATAGTGGTATGACAGTCACTGTCTGAGGTTCTCACAGTGACATGCCAATAATGGGCCACTGTTCATAGCTGCAGTCACAAGTCTTCTACACTTTGTACAGATGTCATGCAGTATATATGCATGTGTTGTGCTCCCTCTGCAAATGTATGCCATCTGTTGTGTTGGGTTGATGGTCATGTCTATGCATGCTGTTATAAGTAATCCTGAATGCTGTTGACGATTACTAAGACATATCTGTGTTAAAACTGCAACACCATAGGCTGTATGGGATTGGAGGTCCTGGCAGAACCTCCTGTCCCACTTCAGCTGGCCATGGCACCAGGCACCAGCATGTCTGGGGCCCAGCCTTGGACCTCCACCTCTGTTGGCTCTGCACCACTTCCTGGTGGAACCGCCACTGAGGATGAGGCTTGTCCCCCCCTGGTAGCAGGTCCAGACAGGAACTTGCCTGCCATTGTACAGTCCTGGACATGGTGCTTAGGGGCTCAATAATGGGTTTCAAGGCCAGATCCACCAACTCGAGGGCAGAGTGTCACATTTAGAGGGTGAGCCTGCCCCTCCTAGACAGCCTCCAGCACAGCCACCTTTGCAGCTGTTTTGGTGCAGTGGTGGCTGCCCATGGATGGGGACCTCTGTCCCACTCTTTCCATCTGGGGGCTCATAGGCTTGTGACTGCAGAACACTCCTCCACGTCCAAGATGTATCCCCCCACGTGTCATATACCGACCCTGTATGCTGTCTTGTCTGTCATCCTACCCAACCTATCCTCCACGAGCATACCTACTCTCCTTCCCCCATAACCCACGCTCACCTTACGGAAACAAAAGGCCAATCTGTTCCTAGAACAACATTTGTCCCATACATAGCTGTCCATTTCACACACGTGTCCACTGGGCACATGTAACCTTTTTAATTTGCATCACAACATACTACAGTTGTCCTCACCCCTGTCTCTCAGGCACATGATCCTGGTATGCACATGACTCGTAAAGGTTCCAGGTACATGTGATGCAGATGACCCAATTGTACACATGACACTACTGGTCCACATTTACCTTTTTCATGATGATGATGTTACAAACAGCACCTTGCAAGAATACTGTTCTCACATAATGATTGGACAGGAACTGTTGTGTTAATATAAATAAAATGCACAGAGTAATGTATTTGGCCAATGTACAAATGTTTGTGTGTATGACTGACACATGTCTGTCTGAGGGAGTCTTGATATTACATAGGACAACACCACTACATAATATAGGCGTTGCTGGTGTTTCCCTTTTCATTCCTTTGTAACGCTTTGTTGTCACATGGGATGTTCCTGATATATCTATATATATGTATGTATCTATATCTGGACATAAACACACACACATACAGCTACATGATGGAATACATTTCCTATACTGTTAAATGACTGTGCTGGATGATATGTTTGTGATAACATCCAAAGTCTGTATATCTGCCATGACTTAGTGGTAAATCACATTGGCTGTGGTGTGCAGGGTCCTGGTTTCGAGCCTTGCAGAGGTTGTTTATTTTGTTGCTGGGCAGAACAAGACCATTGGATACAGAGAGATTAAGGCACTTTTAAGCAGTTGTTAGCGGGTGTACGCGGCTTTGCATGATGGTAAGCAGTGGTTACTTTTTGTTCCAGTTCCTTACACTCAGTTACCTTCTTGATTGCTTAACCTGTGTAGGCAGTACTTACCCCCGGGCAAACAGGCTGAAACCTGCTCACTGCTGCTTAAAAGTGCTTACTCCCACTTACCCCCAAGCTAATTTCTATAAAAGAAAAGAAAAAAGGGGTGATAGGAAAGTGGTGAAAAAGGGGTACAAAGAGGAAAAGACAGTAGGCAAGGAAGCTAGGGATGTGCAAGAAGGGTGTAGGGAAGGTCCATAGCTGTCCATTTCTTCTACAGCAACGGCTGTGCATATGCAATAAATATGGCGAGCATTTGGACACTCACAACCCTGAGAGAGGAGTGAGGACAACAATAGTATGTTGTAATGCCAATTAGAAAAATTTGTATGTGTCCAGTGGACATGCGTGCGAAATGAACAGCTATGTATGGGGCATGCTTTTTTTGCAGGAACAGATTGCCCTTCTTTTCTTTGATGTTTAGGTGAGAGTGGGATATTGGGGAAGGAGAGTAGGTATGATCAGGGAGGATAGGTTGGGTAGGATGACAGACAAGACAAATAAGACGCGTACAGGGCTGGTATATGACACATGTAGGGGGAACACCTTGGACGGAGAGGGGTGTTTGGAAGTCGCAAGCCCATGAGCCCACCAATGGATACAGTGGGACTGAGGTCCCCACCCATGGGCAGTCACCATTGCACCTTCACAGCCAAGAAGGTGGATGTGCTGGGGGCTGGGTAGGAGGGGCAGGCTCACCCTCTAATTGTGTAACTTGGCCCTCAAGCTGGTATAGGCGGTCTCAAATCTCCCTGTCGAGCTCCTTACGCACCATGGATCATACCACGGGTGACAAGTTCCTGTCAGCTCCCACTCCCAGGTGGGGACAAGCCCCATCCCCTGCCACGGTTCCACCCGAAGGTGGTGTGGAATCAACAGACGAGGAGGTCCCAGGCTGGGCCCCAGATCTGCTGGTGCCCGGTGACATGGCCAACTGAGGTGGGACAGGTGGGTCTGCTGGGACCGGCCTTTCCATATGAGCTATGTTGTAGTATGTTTAAGGCAGATATGGGTTAGTAATAGTCAACAGCATTCATGATTAGTTATAACAGCATGCATAGGTATTCCCATTACCCAGGGCACCAGATATAACATAGTTGCAGGGCAGGCAGAACACACGCATATATGGGTAAACAGTGGCCATTACAACAACATGCAAGTTTCATTGATGGCAACAGGCCACCAATATGGGTGTATTTTAACATGGCACATGCATTGAAACAGATGTGAATATTTATAAACCAATAGGACATATGTCCCAACAAAGGGTAGGAGTGTAGACATACCAAATGAATTGAGTAAAATGGTTATGTTTGCACATATGATAGGGTTGAGAGAGAGAGAGAGAGACTTCAATTAAGAACTGTATCACCTTCCTTTGGTCTTATGTCAATTTTTGGGACGTCCTGCAAGGGACGCTCCTGTCTGTGTTCCATGATCAGATTTCATGGGTGCACTGTGTACCCCCCCCAGTTGTATCCTGCCTGTGGTCTGAGGAGCAGTGGATTATTTACATTGTTTGCGGGTTTGTGTGTATGTTTCTTGTGTCCAGCTGGGGTGGAAGGTCATGCTACGTGTTTCATGTTTCTTGCTTGGGCCCCTCACTTCCATTGACATAGCCTGTGAACATATGTCATTCTTGTGTGCTGTTTCCTATCATGGCTGTATATCTGTGTATATCTACGCACACGCGCGCACACACACACACACACACATATATAAATATATATATATATATATATATATATATATAAATATATATATATAAAATATATAATATATATGTATAAATATATATAAATATATATATATATATATATATATATATATATATATATATATATATATATATATATATATATATATATATATATATATATATAAAGATATATATATATTTATACATATATACATATGTGTGTCTGTAAAGCAATGCATATCCCACGCAAATGCACTTACACACGCTTACTGGTGTTTATATATGCTTAAACCTGCTTACTAGTGTCTTATTCATTATGACACTGACACTTCACTCCAGTTCACTTTTAATTGTTATTTTGCAGGTTATATAGCAGACAGATGTTGATATATGTTCATATACAGATTACCGATGGAAAATGGTATGTGCTGCAGTGGGATTCAGAATGGGAATGTCTGTTCGTTAGGCGGATGCTCTAACCAATACACTATTGTTGTGCTGCTTCATTTGCATATATACCCATATACCCATGACTCCTTGTTCCCCAAACACCCACCCCAACACCTCAGTAACACTGCAGTCCTCCATTCTCCAGTTGGATTCATGGTTTATCCACACAACTACACATTGGCCACTCCCTACTCCTGTAGACCCATCCTATCAGTTGACTCACTCCACATATCCTCAGAAATCCCAAACTTTTATTCCACAAACATTGGTGACATGAGCGACCAAAAGGACACTATTCACAATTTTTGGGTTGTCCCAAATGGGACAAGCATGTCTGTATTTCAAGATTAGACTCTATTCTTCATAACATCCTTACTCCCATTAACATGACACTACAATAAATTAATAAGTATGACTTTTTGGTGATGCACATGTTACACATGAGAGTTAATTATGTACGAGTTTGGTGTAATTCTTTTACAAATAGACCAATTTAGTAATTGGTGTTGCTGTAGCAGGCAGATCACAGGAATGATTCCATGTGTGAGAAAGTCCACACATTTGATTTTTTCAGCACAGCACTGACTTTGGACATTGTACACACTTCTGCGTTTTAGCAGTTTCATCCCTTCCCTCTTATTCACAACCTATTATTCTATCTACTGTCAAGGTTTGTAAGGGCACATTCATGTTATTTATGTCTGCAAATGGAATGAATGTGTTACAGAGAATGTACTTCTACATATAGATGTATGCATGTTGGTATGCATATATACTTATAACAAACTCACTGACCTCAACGAGGTGGTCCAATTAGAACCCTGACATGCTTGAATCCATAATTTCATACCCATAGTTCCTCCACCCCACCCAAGTTCAACATACACGCATACCATCCATTGTCCAGTTGCTATCGCAGCCATGACACACCTTCACACATTGCCCTCTCCCAAGCGTTAGGGGCCTTACACCTATGTTGTCCCAACCCATGTATTCTCTGGCTCTCCAACCATTTTGTCCTTGAACATACCTGCCCTTGCTTGTGTAATGGTCGGATGGCCAAACAGCCTATCAATTTTTGGGTAGTCCCACCAAGGACTACCCTCTGATTGTAAAGTAGACTTAGCAGATCAACAATGTTACTCCCACTGGTAATATCCTGCCAGTGTGTGAGTAGCAGTGCTTTGCTCACTCCTGCCCAGCTTGGTATGACATACACTGACAGCACTATATAATACTGGAGTTGCTGTTGATTCCCTTCTCATTCATTGTGTATGCTTTATTGTTACGATGTTCATTCTTCATATATATCTATATATATATATATATATATATATATGTATTTTTATATATATATATATATATATATATATATATATATATATATATATATATACATTTCCTATGCTGGGCACTGCTTACACCCACACAAGCGCACTCAGACTTGCTTACTGGTGCTTATATATGTTTACTGCTGCTTATTTGTGCTTACACCTGCTTACTAGTGCCTTATTCATTATGACAGTACCACTTTGATTGAATGAAATTTAGTTGAACATCTCATGCGATACTCTTATGTCAGTTTTACAGCAAAACGACATTCATTCCACATGGAAAATTATATGTGCTATTGTTGGACTCGAACTGTGAATGCCTGTTTGTTAGGTGGATGCTCTAACCACTACACTATTCATGTTTATGTTAATTCTGCATGTTTTTCTCTATTTGAATGATTTTGATGCATAAGCTATGCTCGGCAGAGGCCAGCGACGCGCAAACATGCTGCGCTTTGCTTACACTTTCAATATTGCAGCAATACAAATGTAAAATAGGGACACGGGGAATCTAATTGTGAAAGTTCTAGGGATGGGGCTCAACATTCCACTATGTGCTTGTGTGTTTACTACTTCAATTTTATTTCACTGTTCATGGACACTCTTGTATGCTTAGCATATATTTCGGTATCCAAGGACACAGAATTACTGACTTACTATTAGAGGCGGGCTCTAATAGTAAGCATAGTAGGTTGTGCAACTGTCAGGGCATGTTTTTGCCTCCAGGTGAGCAGCACACGCCCCCTGCCCCTGCCCCACTTTCTTTCTGTCGCCGTGCAGTGGCGTGCCCTCATACATATTCATATGGCACTGCTGCACCATCTGTAATGAGGAAACTCAACACAAGGCTAAAACTGTCCTTGCGCCGAGCTTCATGAATCCCGGGGGTCATCTCCTTCAGAAAATGTATGTCAAAACAAATCCTATTACTCTAGCAACTTTCTAAGTTTATAAAAGTAATATTAAATATGTCCCTATTTTTGGGCTTTTGCCCTCCCATTTTGTTGGGCTTTATCCAGATTTCTTGCACTAAGAGGTTGAGAGGTATGGCCTTTTTCTAGAAGCATCTGAAAAGCAGCCACCTTGACTGCTGTTCAGTTTTAATGTACTGGCAGAGCCACCTTTTTTACTGGAAGTAGAACCATTAACTTTTATGAACATTACATTTGGAGATGTGATCTTTAGCACTTGTGGTATTCCCCACAATGTGGCAGCTATAGCAAGTCCTTCCTTTTTTGGCATGTTACTACATATCACCAGTCCTGTGTAACAGGAACCATAGAAAGAGTACAGTATTTCCCAGGTGTGTGTGTGTGTGTGTGTGTGTGTGTGTGTGTGTGTGTGTGTGTGTGTGTGTGTGTGTGTGTGTGTGTGTATGCGTGTGCATGTGTTCATATATAAATCAAATCTCAATGTGTTTGCATGTCCACTACTTGGGCAGGGACACAAAGCACTGGTTGGACAGAGTGGGTGTTGGAGATCTTGGCTTGGCCACTCAGCTGAGATCTCAACTCTATAGCTGTGCCAGTGGGGAGTCTTACTGAGGTTCTGGAGAAACCAGCCCCAAACTGACTGTGGTCTTTGTGTGCTCTTAAGGGAAATTGCATTTTACTGTGTCTGTTAAATCACAAAAATAGAAACAAACTAGAAACTCAACAAAGCATGCTATGGCAACAAGCAATGGAACCAGATAAAAAATAAAAAAAATGTAAAACACTCTACTAGTAGCAAACTAATGAAAGCCAGTACTTTATTAAAAGGATTACTGTGTGTGTACTTGTCATCCTCCCAGTGTGTACGTCCCCCACTTTTGCCAGTGGTGAGGACTGAGGTTCCTTGATTACTGGACCAGTGTTGGTGTGTCACAGTGCCAAAAAGACAAAAGAAAGAATATAAGGTGAAGGATCACATGAGAAAGTAACAAATGTGGAAAATGCATAAATATAGTTGTAAGAATAGAAAACTTCTGGAAGAACCTCATGTTGATCAGGAACGAATACAGGAGAATTCAGGAATGGTTAAGGAGAGGGGAATTCAAACCAAGAGATGAAAGGTTTAATATTGGCAGCCCAAGATAGTAGGCTATGTACATGTTGGTTTACATAGTCCATTGAGCATGTGGAAGAAACAGACAAATGTAGGTTTAGTTGCACACCTCACTGGTGGTTGTGACATACCTATGGCAGAAGGACTGTATACTGAAAAGCATAATAATGTGACAAGACTGTTGCACTGGGGATTGCGCAAACATTATGAGACTGAAGTGGCTGAAAAACAATGGAACCATGAGGCACAAAGCATCACAGAAAATGATGGATGAATTCTACATCACATGGGATCACCCATTACCAACAGTTCAAAAGATATTTGCTAGAAAGCCGGATATAATGATCCATGTAAAGAAGACAAAAGTAACACTGATCATTGAAATCTCCACACCCAGTGACTACAGTGTCTTGCATATAGAGAGACACAAGGTCAAAAAATATCAGGATTTTCAGGCAGAAAAGAGAGCAATGTGGAATAAAGATACCCAGACAGTTCCAATAGTAGTAGGAGCAACGGAGGTCTTACAAAAATAATCTACAGTCACATTTAGTTATGTCAGCAATACATGTAACCCTGTACAATTGCAGAAGGAGTCATTACAGGGCGCATTCCAGGTGCTGTGAAGAGCACTTTTGGCTGTCATCAAAATTAAAGAGAGAAGAGAAATACATGTTTAATTCCCCTTATCCGCAAAGTTGGAAATTGTATAAGTGGTACCTGGATGATATTTGTATAACCAAGATAATTTAATGGAGTTCATTTTTTATATTGGTAATATGACTGAATTTTTAAAATTCACTTATGAGATAAAATATTACTGTGAATTTTTTGTGATGTTACTATTCATAATGTGCCAGTGATTAGGGGATTTAAATCTACCATATATCATAAGAATATGTTTTCCAACTCCTACTTTTATTATACTAATGCACAGCCTTTCTTGCAAAAGCAGAGTATTGTTAAGGGACAATTTGTTAGAATTAGTAGAATGATATTAGAAGAATAGGACTTGGATGAATGTGAAGTAGTAAAGAACATGTTCCTTGAAAGGGGGCACCCCTTCATCTGATTGAGACTGTTAGAATAGTAGTAGTAAATTTGCCCCTGTTTTGGGGAAGAAAAATAGTATGAGGGACGAGGTAGCTGAAGGGTTGGAGGATGAACCAGTCATGGATAATGACAAGGGTGAATTTAAAAAGTGCTTTTGTGACAAATTGTAGTGGTGATACCGGGATTATTAAAGCAAAATCACTAATGGATGGATGCAGTTTAGTAGGTTGTCAGATCATGAGGGGATTTTTAAAAAGCCTCTTAAATTTATTTTTGGAAAAGGGTTGAGCCTGAAGGTATTTCTGAGGGCGGTACCATTCATAATATTAAATGGTGTCAGAAGACGGCTGGCACCTGTAGGTGTGGTTGCTGTCCCTAATGCCCCAGTATTTTTGAGGGAAGTGATATTTATATACCTAGTAAGGGGAAGTATATGTTTGGCAAAACTTTTTTCTAATTGTAGTTTATTTGGGGTGCTTTACCTTGCTATATGTGATGTTTGCGCAGCCTTCTATGTTGGGGAAAACAGAGAGGAAGTTATCTAGAATCTGTGAGCATCATTATGATATTAAAAATAAAAATGAAAGGAACTCTTTATTAAAACATACTTTAACTTCTGAGGGAGGTAAATTTAGGTTTTTTGTCATTGAGAAATTCTCATTGATACAAGAGGGGGACCTTTGGAAACCACTGTCGAATTTAAGGAATTGTACTGGCAGCTGGTTCTTGAGGCTAATAAATTTCCTGGGCTGGATGAAAATGTCTCATTAGCCCCCTGTTTTAAAGTTGAGGGCTGCCAGATTGTGACAACGTTGTTATTCTAAATGTGTTTGTATTTTATATACAATTTTTTCATGTTGAAAATATTTTTAATAAAATATGGTGTTATATGCATCTCTTCAAGCATTGGATGGATCTTTAGGTTTTATTATTTAAATGTAGTATCTTAAGGTTTTAGATAAGTATTATGTTAAATATTAATGGTTGCCATATATAAATATCAGTTCTCTTTTATAATTTTAGTATATATTGAAACATATTTACATATTTATATTTACACAAGTGGATTATATCCTATGTAGGAGGGCCAGTCTGAAGGAGATTGGAGACTGTAAAGTGGTGACTGGGGAAAGTGTAGTTAAGCAGCATAGAATGGTGGTCTGTAGGATGATGTTGGTGATCAAGAAGCGGAGGAGGAGTGTGAAAGCAGTGCCAAGGATTAAATGGTGGAAGTTAAAAAAGGGTGATTGTGAGGTGGAGTTCTGGGAAGAGTTAAGACAGGCACTGGGAGGCAATGAAGAGTTACCGAATAGCTGGGTAACTACAGCAGAGCTAGTAAGGGAGACTGCTAGGAAGGTGCTTGGTGTGACATCTGGACAGAGGAAGGAGGACAAGGAGACATGGTGGTAGAATGAGGAAGTACAGGAGAGTATACAGAGGAAGAGGCTGGCGAAGAAGTGGGATTGTCAAAGAGATGAAGAAAGTAGACATGAGTATAAGGAGATGAGGCACATGGCAAAGAGAGAGGTGGCGAAGGCTAAGGATAAGGCATATAGAGAGTTGTATGAGAGATTGGACACTAAAGAGGGGGAAAAGGACCTGTACTGATTGGCTAGACAGAGGGACAGAGCTTGGAAAGATGTGCAGCAGGTAAGGGTGATAAAGGACAGTGAGGGAAACATACTCACAAGTGAGGAGAGTGTGTTGAGTAGATGGAAAGAGTACTTTGAAGGGCTGATGAATGAAGAGAATGAGAGAGAGAGGAGGGTGGATGATGTGGAGATAGTGAATCAGGAAGTGAAGCAGATTAGCAAGGAGGAAGTAAGGACAGCTATGAAGAGGATGAAGAATGGAAAGGCTGTTGGCCCAGATGACATACCAGTGGAAGCATGGAGGTGCTTAGGAAAAATGGCAGTGGAATTTTTAACCAGATTGTTTAATGAAATTTTGGAAGTCAGAGGATGCCTGAGGAGTGGAGAAAAAGTGTTTTGGTACCTATCTTTAAGAATAAGGGTGATGTGCAGAGCTGCAGTAACTACAGAGGGATAAAACTGATCAGTCACAGCTTGAAGTTATGGGAAAGAGTAGTGGAAGCTAGGTTAAGAAGGGAGGTGATGATTAGTGATCAGCAGTATGGTTTCATGCCAGGAAAGAGCACTACAGATGCAATATTTGCTCTGAGAGTGTTGGAGAAATACAGAGAAGGTCAGAAGGAGTTGCATTGTGTCTTTGTGGACTTAGAGAAAGCATATGACAGGGTGCCTAGAGAGGAGTTGTGGTATTGTATGAGGAAGTCAGGAGTGGCAGAGAAGTATGTAAGAGTGGTACAGGGTATGTACAAGGGTAGTGTGACATTGGTGAGGTCTGCAGTGAGAGTGACAGATACGTTTAAGTTGGAGGTGGGATTACATCAAGGATCAGCTCTGAGCCCTTTCTTATTTGCAGTGGTGATGGACAGGTTGACAGATGAGATTAGACAGGAGGCCCCGTGGACTATGATGTTTGCAGATGACATTGTGATATGTAGTGAGAGTAGGGACCAGGTTGAGGTGACCCTGGAGAGGTGGAGATATGCTTTAGAGAGGAGAGGAATGAAGGTCAGCAGGGCTAAAACAGAATATATGTGTGTAAATGAGAGGGAGGGTAGAGGAATGGTGAGGATGCAGGGAGTAGAGTTGGTAAAGGTGGATGAGTTTAGGTACTTGGGATCAACAGTTCAGAGTAATGGTGAGCGTGTAAGAGAGGTGAAGAAGAGAGTACAGGCAGGGGGGAATGGGTGGAGAAGAGTGTCAGGAGTGATTTGTGACAGACAGGTACCAGTAAGCGTGAAAGGGAAGGTCTACAAGAGGGTAGTGAGACCAGCTATGTTATATGGGTTGGAGATGGTAGCATTGACAAAAAGGCAGGAGTCAGAGCTGGATGTGGCAGCGTTAAAGATGTTAAGATTTGCACTGGATGTGACTAGGATGGACAGGATTAGGAATCAGTATATTAGAGGGTCAGCTCAGGTTGGGCAGTTTGGAGACAAAGCAAGAGAGGCGAGATTGCATTGGTTTGGACATGTGCTGAGGAGGGATGCTGGGTATATTGGGAAAAGGATGCTAAGGATGGAGCTGCCAGGTAAGAGGAAAAGAGGAAGGCCTAAGATAAGGTTTATGGATGTGGTGAGAGAGGACATGCAGGTGGTTGGTGTGAAAGAGCATGATGCAGAGGACAGGAAGAAATGGAAATGGATGATCCGCTGTGGCGACCCCTAACGGGAACAGCCAAAAGAAGATGATGATGATGATTTACATATTTATATTGATACACCAGCATTGTTTGAGCATTTTAATCATTTTTTGATTAATTGTTTGAATTTAATTGGTTAGGGACTTGTAGTGTTTTAGTATATATATGGTCAATTCTGGATAGTTCTGACATCTGATGAAATCTGGAGTATGACGAAAACAGTGACACAGTTAATGCGTTTATGAAATGTATTTTTTTTTTTTTGTGATTGAAGTATTTTGTTTTTGGAATCGAACCTGCCGTATTCTTTCAGTGCTGTTTTTGCATTTAAATCAGAAATAAATATACCTCAGGGTTGGTCACACAGGATAATGCACTTGAGATGCTCCATGTTCAAATCACCATAGGCAAAATCCTACATGTGTTTACACTTATTGGAAACAGTCATCATCCAACCCAATTCCATATTCATTGGTGACTTTAATTACCCCACTATTAACTGGGAATCCCGTGTGACACCAAACATGCAGGCACAGATATTCCTGGATTTTGTAAATTGAAACTCCCTGGACCAGATTCTCCATACACCAACCAGGTTTGCAACTGTACTGGAACTGGTCCTCACTAATATGGGAAAGTGCTGCACATCCGCTAATATAATGTCGTCCCTGGTAAGGTGAACCCTAAGGAACTACTCTAAGGCTAACTTTTGGCTATTAAGTGATAACCTGGCAAAATTTCAAGCTGCTATAAAACCTTGAGAACACTGTTGCCTATCCAGAACTGTTCACAGAAACCCTATACAAGCTCATTAAAAGCTGCACAGAGGCAGCTGTACCCACCAGAAGTAGTACATAATTAACTCAAAAAACAAGCCAACCTTTTTTATCACAAAATCATTCAGCTGTATAACAGAAGGAAGAAAATCATGGCAAAAATTAGGAGGTGCAGTATCCAGCAGGATAAAAGCACTCTCATCAAACTAAACAAGCAACTCAGAGAACAAATAAAGTCTACCAAAGCCAAATTTGAGGTAAAAGTGGCCTCCCAGGCCAAGGACAACCACAAGGCATTCTTTAGGTATGCCAGCAACCTCAAAGGCATTATGCATTTGTGTGCAGTGCTCATTGTAAATGGAGCCACCTATACTGAGCCAGAAGATGTAACAAACTGGCCAATTAAATTCAGCTCCAACTTTCCCCCTTTCTCGCCCTCAAACTTCCCTCATGAAGTACTATCAAATATAACTCACCCTGCTATCACTGGAGAACAGGTCCTTAATGCTTTCTGTAAGGCCAAGAACACTGCATCAATGTGCCCAGACAATATCCCGAGATCCCTTCTACATAGCATGAAACATGGCCTATTAGTCCCTATAGAATTACTGTTTAACTGTAGCCTTTAAACAGGCTTCATGCCTCATGAATGGAGAACAGCAACAGTCATCCTTCTGCACAAAGGTGAGAAATCTACAGACCCTGGTAACTACAGATCCATAAGTCTCACTAATCTTATATGCAAAGACATGGAAAGATTATCATGGAAATGATCAATAATGATATAGGAAACCTCCAGACACTGGACCATACTCAGTTTGGTTTTGTCAAGGGCAGGTCATGCCTACTGAACTTGGTGGACAGCAATGGATAAGGGCAAAATGGTTGACACTGCCTACCTTGATCTGGCCAAGGCATTTGACACAATACTCCACTTGGGCATTGTTAACATACTCAAGAGATTAGGTACAAACCTGTATGTCACCCAGTGGATAGCCAATTGGCTCACAGACAGGACCCAGGAAGTGAGAATTGGGGAGTCCACCTCTACAAAGAGGCCAGTCACAAGTGGAGTCCCTTGGAGATCTGTACTTGGGCCACTCCTTTTTGGAATTTACTTCTCTGAAGTCAAAGCCAGTGTCAGTGGTCTGTGTCTGACTAAATTTGCTGATGATTGCAAATTTGGAGCTGTCATTGAATCACACAGTGACTCAAATGTTCTTGAGGAAGGGCTGATACAGAGAAACAGCTGGTTTCAGAGCCATGGAATAAAACTAAATGCCAAGAAATGCATAATAGTATCCTTTGGGAAGTCATCCATCCCTGGTAACTATCATATTGACAACACACCCCTTAGAGTTAACCCAGTAGTCAGGGACTTAATGATACACACATAGATAGTCATCTAGCCTTTGACCAACACATGCCTACAATAGTCAGGAAATCATTCTATGTTTAGCAACTTATAAACAAAGGTATGTCATGTAGGTCCAAGGAAGTCATTGTTCCACTGTATTTGACATTCATCAGACCAGTCATTGAGTATAGTTCCCCCTTTGGTATGTACCTAACCAGGCATATCCAACAATAGGAACGTCCAAAGAAATTCCTCACTAAAAGAATACAGAGCATAAGTAAAATATCCTATGCAGACAACCTCAAGGTCCTATCCCTGTATTTTATCTCCTACTGTCTGGCATAGAGGGCATTGTCAGACCCCACTCTGATGAACCTCCTGCAGATCCACAAAACAAACAGCATCAGAATTACCCATTCTAAAGACTTAAACCATGGCTGTGATAGAAATAGAACCTGCTGGAGAGACAGGTATGTATCCCAGAGACAACAACGTCTCTGGAACAGGCTCCCCACCATGTAAATCAGGGTTCCTCCATAACCCAATTCAAGTTTAACTTGGACAGTTGGATGGAGAGCAGGAAATTTATCCCTGGTTTGACACCTGTGTCTCTAATGGACACAAGCAAACTGTAAATGGTTCATCTCCCAAGCCCCTGCTTATAGACATCAAGGGTACCAGAACTTGTCAGAGATTTGGGATGCATGTTTAGGCTTAAAAAGGCCCTTGTGGTCATTTAGCCTAGGAAACACCTATGAACCTATGAACACCATTCAATAAATGCTTCTGTCTGCTGTCTACAGTCCGGGATGCTTAGCACACTTTCTGTTATGTATCAAGTTGCATAACACATGTCTTTTGAACTCTGTACCCATTCATGGCATTTTATTTATTTATTTATTTCATTTTGTTAATGTGGTAAGTAGACCTCTTGACATGGCCTTTTCATCTATGACTCAAGCCTGTAGGGCAACAGTGAAAATACATAAGAAGGAAATAGGCAACATACTTAGAAACTAAAAATTATAATACAGATTGAAGAACACTTATGCATTGCACACGGTGACAAAGATAATTTTAGGATTTTTACTAAAGTTAAATTTTGGAATATATCATATCAGCTATTTTAGATGTTATAAGGGTGGAGATGACTAGCCCTTTTTTGTAGCATGAGCAGGCAGATTCCTTGTGATTTATGGTTTGTAAAGCTTTAGCCACATCAATAAAAAGCTCTCCTGTTAATTGGGATACATTCATATTGCCGGATTCACCGTACTTGTGTTGTATTCCTCCTTATATGTACTGCATTGTTTGAATTGTGCATTTACGTCAGTGTATTCTATCATGAATGATTGTGTATTCTTCAGCAGAGTGTATGAAGTTAATGCATTGAATACAATACAATGATTATGCTTGTAGCTAACTATATTTAAATTCAGGCAAGAGGCTTGTGGTTACACAGAAAGGAAGAATGAGTCACAATAACCTCTATATGTTTAGGGAAGTTATTTTCTTATCACATACAGCATAAGATATTTAATATTATCATTGGGCCATGTGACAACATTTCCTCAAACAAATCACTAATATTTATTTCACATACTTTCCAAACTAAGGATAGGAACAAATATTTAAAGCTGTTATGCTTTATCAAAAGTAGAGGAGCATGCATAAAAATATAGGATAAATACTTACATGAAAGTACATACTGAGCAAATGAGCATCATAAGCACCTTGCATTTATTACATAGAGACCTGTTCCTGAGATAGTGAATCATGCAAATATTCAGTGTTTGCTGTCACAAATAGAAGAAAAGCAAGTAACTGCTAGTGCTTGTAAAAAATTAACAATTTGTAATTAAGGTGTAAAAGCCCTCATTTCTTTCCAGAAAAGGCAGATAATTATGTTAGTTATAAAAAACATATTTTCTTATAGGATATATGATATGCATACATATTTCAGCCTACTAATAATAAATGATTTTACTGATTTTTAGAGTTTCTGTGATTTAAAAAGCTTGTTTCAGATACATATTGTACTTATTTTACTGCCTGCACTTTAACAAAGTTGTTTTTGTGTTTAAATTACCTGTTTAACTGTTGCAGGCTGCACACTCAAGTGTGATAGCCATGTCTGTGCATTTAAAGTTTTTTTTATTGTATCTGCTTTATTTTCTGAAAAAAATACAAAAAAAAAAAAAAATACTTGTTTTCCCACCTTTCTAAGCTATTTTAGTCCAGTTTTCAGGTTAGTGCTGAATTCAGGGCTGTGTTACAAGTTTCTGTGTTTGCCCACTTGGATAGAAGGAAGTTTCTCTGTTCACTGTGAGAGAGGGAGCTTTGAGCAGCCTATTTGTCCCTGGAGGAGTGGTTTCAGCCCAGAAATTAGTTGTTTATTGGCCATTTTGGGCTAATTTCTATCTCTTTAATTTCCCTGCTGTAAAACCTGCATTTGCAAGGTTTTTGTGCTAGTATACAGCTCAGCAAGCTCCTTCCTGGTGCCCTGCAGAATTCTACAGCAGCAGAGAGACAGAAGAGAGACTTTGGAGTGATTAAGTATCATTTTTCTACATTTTCTTGCTGCCTTTAGCTAATTCTGCCTAAAATGCCGATTTTCTAGAGTTTCTGTGATTTAAAAAGCTTGTTTCAGCTATATATTGTACTTATTTTACTGCCTGCACTTTAACAGTCATTTTTGTGTTTAAATTACTTGTTTAACTGTTGTAGGCTACACACTCAAGTGTGATAGCAATTTCTGTCATTTAAAGTGTTTTTTTGATTGTATCTGCTTTATTTTCTGAAAAAAATATATATATATATATATATATATATATATATATATATATATATACTTGTTTTCCCACCTTTCTAAGCTAGTTTAGTCCAGTTTTCAGGTTAGTGCTGAATTCAGGGCTGTGTTACAAGTTTCTGTGTTTGCCCATACCTTACTTGGATAGAAGGAAGTTTCTCTGTTCACTGTGAGAGAGGGAGCTTTGAGCAGCCTATCTGTCCCTGGAGGAGTGGTTTCAGCCCAGAAATTAGTAGTTTATTGGCCATTTTGGGCTAATTTCTGTCTCTTTCATGTCCCTGCTATAAAACCCAGATTTACAAGGTTTTTGTGCTAGTATACTGCTCAGCAAACTCCTGCCTGGTGCCCTGCAGAGTTCTACAGCAGCAGAGAGACAGAAAAGAGACTTTGGAGTGATTAAGTATCATTTTTCTGCATTTTCTTGCTGCCTTTAGCTAATTCCACCTAAAACGCCAATTTTCTAGAGCTTCTGTGATTTAAAAAGCTTGTTTCAGAAACATATTGTACTTATATTACAACCTGCACTTTAACAAAGTCATTTTTGTGTTTAAATTACCTGTTTAACTGTTATAGGCTACACACTCAAGTGTGATAGCCATTTCTGTGCATTTAAAGTGTTTTTTTAATTGTATCTGCTTTATTTTTTGAAAAAAAATATATACTTGTTTTCCCGCCTTTCTAAGCTAGTTTAGCCCAGTTTTCAGGTTAGTGCTGAATTCAGGGCTGTATTACAAGTTTCTGTGTTTGCCCATACCTTACTTGGATAGAAGGAAGTTTCTCTGTTCACCGTGAGAGAGGGAGCTTTGAGCAGCCTATCTGTACCTGGAGGAGTGGTTTCCACCCAGAAAGTAGTAGTTTATTGGCCATTTTGGGCTAATTTCTATCTCTTTCATTTCCTTGCTATAAAACCCGCATTTGCAAGGTTTTGCATGCCGGGCATCACCAGTTAGCTAGGGTATAACTATTCCCGGCTCCACAAAGTCTGCTCTTTAATTTTTCCCTTGGAACTAGACAAACTTTCAACTTAAGCACTCAAATCATTCACTTCTCATCTCAGCACTTGCCCAAAACTCATAGCAAGCACTAATAAACCTTAGCACTAGACCCCCCTATACTCTAGAGAAGGACAAGGCTCTCTATTCGACGTTACCAGCCAATCAGTAAAACAGTTCACTGTATCTATCCAGGCATGTCCAAAGGGCAGTTTCAGGTGTACTCTCCAGTCCAACTATTGAATCTGGGCATTTTGAGGCAATGTTACAATTGCCTCATGTACACAGAGAACCCTCTCCTTCTCCCACCAAACCCTAATACATGCGAGAGATGCAATTATTCAGCCAAACTGGAGGCTAAGCTCTCTCAACCAAAGACTGGACCAGGCAGTCAAGAGGAGAAGGAAATTACTTGCATCACACCACCAGTCTCACACAGACCTATGAAACCAGCACCAGCAAAAAACACACATAAATACACAAAAACATACTCAGAGGCTCTAAATAAAAATCTGCAAAAGCAACAGAGACCTCCAAAGCAGACATCCAAGCAACCTCCATTCCCCAACACAAACCATGAAACACATACTTCACAAAAGCAGTGTGCCACACAATCACAGCCCTTAAGGCAAAATAACATACCCAACACACTAATAATAGGTGAATCTATAGTCAGGCACACTGACGTCCCACTCACTAGGCTGAACAAGGAGAAGGTTACTGTTATCTGCCTGTCAGGTGCCAGGATACGCCACATAATACAAGCACTCAGGTCACTCCAGAACAAGTACAAATATGACTCTGTCATTGTTCATGTTGGTGTGAATGACCTGAGCCGTACCTCCCTGGGCTACATGAAAAGAGACATAGAGGAGCTCTCTGATCACGTAGCCCAGGCTGGTATGACCCTGACCCTGAGTAGAATCCTGCCCTCACCAAGAATGATACCATGGTATAGGGAAAAAATTATCAATTTCAACAATTGGCTAAGCTTCTGGTGTCATTCAAAGGGGATCCAGTGTCTGTCAGCCTGGGATGACATGCTCGACAAGCCACGCTGCTTCACTAGAGATGGCTTGCACTTGTCACCCTTAGGCTTTCGAATACTGGCCAAGGCTCTTGCCACCCCCATGCCTTTTTTAGGCAAGGCTCAAAAGACAAACCCACTGCTGTAAATAGCACAAGTAACAAAAAACTGAGGATAATGCTACTCAATGCCAGAAGTCTAAACCTCAAAATGCACGCACTCGAGGCACTCCTCAGTATGGAGAAAATCGATTTATGTGCAATAACAGAAACCTGGTTTAAGGCTCCAGAGAGCACCCCAGCACTACCAGGCCACAACTCATACTCTACATTTCGACCACAAAACCTGGACTGAAATACAAAAGGCAGGGGAGTATCCATATTCATCAAGGATACCCACACCTCCAGGTTAGTGGCACAGCACGATGCTTCAGAGATCATCCACGTGCAACTAACAATGTGCAAAACTGCTATTCAGATCACCCAACATGTCCCAGGACCCCCACTCTGCATTCCTGGAAGCACTGAAAAATATAAAGGTCCTACCAAACACCCTGATACTGGGTGATTTCAATTACCCAAACATTAACTGGGAGAACTACTCAAGCATAAACTCCCTTGCCCAACATTTCCTAGAATCTATAAACTCAAACACCCTGGATCAACTGGTCAACACGCCCACCAGAGGTGCCAACATATTGGACCTGATCATCACCAACATGGGTGACCGGTGTTCCACACCAGAGGTCAACCCCTCACTGGTTAGATCTGACCATAAACTAATCACTCTGGATATCCTCATTTCACCACCACCCCCGGTCAAAGAAACCACTGTGAAAAACTTTTCAAAAGCAAACTTTACGTTACTTAAGACCGAGGTGGGAAGTTTCAAAGCCCCCATGCTAAAGGATAACGCTGTCCAAGCTGCAAAATCCTTTACTAATGTACTCTATGGGCACCTACAAGAATGCATGGATCATGCTATCCCAAACAAAACCAAGACTCACTCCTGCAAGAAAATGAAACCAGTCTGGTGGACCCCTGCCATAAACAAGCTATACAATAAAAGGAGGAAACTAGTACAGAAAAGAGTAAAATCCCAAGAAGACAAGACATCCCTGATCAATATCAGCAATACATTCCTTCATAAAATCATCCAAGGCTAGCTTTGAAAGAAAAATTGCCATGGACTCCAAAGATAACCACAAGGCATTCTTTAGCTATGTCAAGAATCTAAGTGGCAATTCTCAGTTCTGCTCGGAGTTAGTGCAGAATGGCACAAAATACACTGAACTGACCGATATAGCCAATATCCTGGCAGACAGGTTCAGTGCAAACTACACCCCCCTCTCACCCCCAAAAGGGCCCATAACAATACCAGAAGAATGTAGTGCCCCTGAAATCACAGACACTAAGGTTAAAACAGCTCTCTCCAAAGCCAAAAACACAGCATCAATGGGACCAGACGGTATCCCAGGCTGCATCCTACATAAGCTCAAAGATGAACTAACCCCTCACCTAAACACACTGTTTAAACTCAGGCTCTCCACAGGCTATGTGCCCACAGAGTGCCGCACAGCAACAGTTATTCTGCTCCACAAAGGTGGAGCTACAATGGACCCTGGGAACTATCACCCTATAAGCCTGACTAGCTTGATCTGCAAAGCTATGGAGTGCATCATTATGTTTCTCATTAACAGAGACAGTGGAAACCTCCAAACACTGAACCCTAACCAGTTCGGCTTTTTTAAGGGCAGATCATGCCTCCTAAACCTGGTGAACTTCTTTGAGACAGTTACCAAGACTATAGATGAGGGTGGACCACCTAGACCTCGCAAAGGCCTTCAACACCATTCCCCACTCAGGTATTATAGACAATCTCACCAGCCTGAACAGAAACCCCTACATCATGAGATAGGTTGCCAACTGGCTCACGGACAGAACCCACATGGTAAGAGTTGTGGGAGCTAGGTCTGACTCTAAACCAGTTACAAGTGGTGTTCCCCAGAAAATCTTTCTATGTGGCCCACCTAATCACAAAAGGGTTTGCATCCAGATGGAAAGAGGTCATTGGGCCCCTCTACGCATCACTCATCAGACCCATCATAGAGTACAATGCCCCATTTAGGATGTACCTTACAAGACACCTGCAACAACTGGAAAGACCACAAAAGTTCCTCACCAAGAGGATCACCGGCTTCAAGCAGATGCCCTATGCAGCTCGACAGAAGAAACTCCAGCTGTACTCGGTTGCATACTGCCTACTCAGAGGTGATCTCTGCCTGACATACAAGGCCATGTCCAACCCAGAATTGATGGACATGCTCCACCTAAAGAAAACCATATCTCCTCGAGCCACATGCTCTAGGGATCTAAACCTCACCACAACAATAAATAGGACGTGCAGGAGGGATAGATTCCTGTCCCAGAGACTTCCAATGCTCTGGAACAAGATTCCAATCTACATTAGGCAGAGCTCCTCGCTAACCCTCTTCAAGAGAAACCTTGACGAGTGGATGGGAAATAGAAAGTTTACCCCAGGGCTCACTTCAATGGCTCTTCTGGACAGAGCCACAGGGAACTAATCTAAGGGGGTGGTGAAAACCAACACATTCTGGCTAGGCTTATAAATGCCTTTGGGCAGATCGCTTAGTATCTACCTATGAACCTATCAGTGTCATAATGAATAAGGCACTAGTAAGCAGGTTTAAGCACAAATAAGCAGCAGTAAGCATATGTAAGCACTAGTAAGCATGTTTAAGTGTATTTGTGTGGGGTTAAGCACTGCCTACACAAATTAAGCAATTTAGAAGCTGAGTGTTGTTGTTGTTTGTCTTTCGGCTTTTCCTGGTTTGGGGTCGCCACAGCGGAACTCCGGTCCACTAATGATTGGCAGTAGATTTTCACGAATGTCGAGGTGCCAGCTCAACGTCCAAACCTTCAATGAAGGCACGCCTATTTACGCAAGTCTTTCGAATGCGGGGAGGACATGCAGACTCTACACAGAAGGCACTCCCCGCATTCCAGCCGAGAATCAAACGGGAGAACCACTTGCTGTGAGGCAACAACGCTACTGTTGCACCACCGTGGCTATATAGAAACTAAGTGAGTGTAAAAAACTGAAAACTGAGTGTACAAAATGGAAGTTAGCGGTACTTACCTCTGTGCAAACCTGCTTACAACTGCTTTAAAGTGCTTTAATCACTCTGTATCCAATGGCCCATGTTCTGCCCAGCAACAAAACAAACAGTCTCTGCAAGGCTCAAACCCATGATCCTGCATACCACAGACAAAGTCATTTACCACTACTCCATGACAGACATACATAAATCTGATGTTTTCAGAAACATATCATCCAGCCCAGTCATGCAACAGTACAGAGAATGTATATCATCTAGACGTATGTGTGTGTGTGTGTAATTATATTAATATCTAAACAGATACAACATATCTACATATGTATGTATATATATATATATATATATAGATATATATATATAGAAATATATATATATATGTATATATATATATATATATATATATATATATATATATATATATATATATATATATATGAACATATATACATGCAAATGCCTACATCAACACATATATATATGTCTACTCCTATATGTCTACATATACACAGCAAGGAACATATATGTATGCAGATATATATCTATGTAGGTATATACGGACATAGTTGTATATATATATATATATATATATATATATATATATATATATATATATATATATGTATATATATATATATATATATCTATATAGGTATGTATGGCTATACATCTGTAGATAGCAATAGCCTACCCCATCTTTCTATTGATTAATAGGACTTTAAAAGAAAGTACTATCCCTACAGTCTGGAAAATCTCACACATTATCCCTCTCTTCAAAGGAGGCGACTCTTTGGAGTATTCTAACTTCCGCCCCATAGCGTTACTATCTCCTCTTGCAAAAATAATGGAGAAATGTATCCACAAACAGTTACTTAATCACCTGTTAAGCAACAATCTTCTAGCTAACTGCCAACATGGGTTTCGATCATTCCATAGTACTACCACAGCCTTATTATCCTTCATCGACTCTATCAACATAAATCGCAACAATAATACTCTCTCCTCAGCATTCTTTGTAGACCTGTCAAAAGCCTTTGACATGGTTAATCACCAACTCCTCTTACATCGCTTAAGTTCCCTCTCTCTAGACAACCAGGCCTTAAACTGGTTCACGTCCTATCTTGAAAATCGCAAACAGGCAGTTCTCTGGGACAACCATCTCTCTGATCTTCTCCCCACCTCTATAGGAGTCCCTCAAGGCTCCATCTTAGGTCCTCTTCTGTTTTCCATCTTTATAAATGATCTGCATCTAGCCACTCCTCTATCTACTTGTATTCAATATGCTGATGACACTACCATCATTTGCTCTGCCACAACCCAGACTGAACTTCACTCCCTAACACAAAAAACCTTCACCACCATTGAGCAATGGTTCTCTAACCACTGTCTCCTCCTAAACCCCAAGAAAACCAAACTTCTGCTCTTTCCACCTACTCACCTATCTCCCTCCATTGATTTCACACTTACATCTAACAATGGCACACTTATCACTCCAGACCAAACGACTAAACTCCTCGGTATTACTACTGGCAACCAACTAAAATTTGACTTTCAAATCAACTCCACTATAAAGACAACTAACAGAAAACTAGGTTCTCTCTATTGAATCAAATCTTTCTTAACTCCTGAAGCCAGAACTACTATAGCTAGAACCCACTTAATCTCTACCCTATTATATGCTTCCTCCATATACACTAATCTTTCTAAGTACAACCTCAATAAACTAGCCACATCATACAACAACATTGCCAGATTTGCCACTGCCTCTCCATATAGAACCCACCACTGTTTGAATCTTAGAAAACTAGGGTGGCTGGAACTACCCCACCTTATACAATACTATCAACTTACTATTGCCCATAAAGTCCTATATCACCCTGAAAACACACCAGTGCTCACCACCCTCATAAAACCCTATCACAATATGAGGAACCTTTGTTCCTTTAACAAAATACTGATACAAACTTATCGATCAATTAATGTAGCAGGTGACTCCACATTTTCCAACTCAGTTGGCAAAATATGGAATCAACTTCCACAAGACCTCACATCCCTGACTTCAATTCTACTATTTAAAACCAAACTAAAACTCTTCCTAACCAACCACTGGCTATGCTCTTGCAACAACCCTGGGTAACCTTTTTCTTTCTCTTTTTTCCCTCCTTCCTTTCATCTGACTTCCCTCTCCTCTTCTTCATAACTCTAGCATACTCCACTTTCCACTTCTTAAATGCTTCTGTCTCTCCCTCTTTAAATAGATATAATTCTAAATTTTGCTATTTATGTCTAAGGTAAAAATATCATAACCTAGTAAATTATCTATACCTATTCACCTGCTAAACCTCAAATTGTACTCAAATGCCCAGACAGCCTGTAAGAGGTTTAAAGGAAATGCCTTCTTTTTATTGTATAATTTTGTATATTATTAACTTGTTAAGTAGTAGTTAGCGAAGCTTTTCTCCTCGGGCCTCCACTGAAAATGGACATGTATCCAGTTGGACTAGCCCGGTTAACAAATGTAAAATAAATAAAAATAAATAAAAGATTAACAAAAACAAATATGTCCACATGCACCGTTACTGGAGTTGAGAGGCCCCAAACAATATACGTCTTGTACAAATTGGCATACCCATCCCACAGCCAAACACATCCTCCCTGCAATACACTACCAAGTGTTGCAGATCCCATAACCAGGACCTGTTATGACATGGGCACAAGATGTTAACAGTACTACATCCCACCTGTATGCTGTCAGGCTGGTATTGATAACATATCATTCAGTACAGTCTGGCTCCCATAGGAAATGTAAAATGTGGAAGCTATCAACAATATATGCAGATACAGATATTCATATATATATATATATATATATATATATATATATATATATATATATATATATATATATATATATATATATATATATATATATATACATATATATATATGTATATATATATATATATATATATATATATATATATATATATATATATATATATATATATACATACATGTGACTACACATATGCAGAGATATGTACAGTCAGATACTTATGTCACAGGTGCACACAATATGGTACAGCCACTATGCCTACAGCTAACACCCTAACAACTGAACACTGGATGAGCCACCCATAGAAAAGACATTTGTGTCCTGCAACATATACCCACAGAGAGGTCATAGGATAAACGCCACACACAGGTCTGCAGAAATGGAATACGTTTATTAGTGTACTATTACAGATTTATATGCCATGTCATATAGCTGTTCAGACACTGACATCCATATCAACAGAGTAATGCAACTGTGAAACAGTTATACTAATACAGTAGTCTGGAAAGGTCCACAACTGTTGCTGTCCAGTAACATTAGTATAGACAGACTGGGCCACAGAATACCACACAATCAACAGTAAATGATGCAGGTGTATAGTCTAGCAGCCTCTATCTACACTCTATACACAATCACTAGGTGGTAAAGACTTCAGTTGATCAAATGGGATGTAACTGTTACATAACAAGGCATAACTGTCACCATCACAGACACAATGGCAAACAGAACGGTCTGTATGGCAGGAGGCAGTAGGTCTACAGTAACTCACTTTATGTCAGTAATGTCAATATAGGTGACATGTATGGTAGTTTACATGCAGATACCTTAAGGCAGCTTACCCCCACATGTTGTAACAGCCTAAGTTATGTAAAGTGCATCCCCCAGACTCAAAAATACAGGACCATATTCCGCTGTTACATACACTGGCCTCTGGAGTGCATATGGGCACACATGTATTGTGTAGGTGAAACCCACACCCTCTGTATGTGTGGGGGATACAACAGCAGTGGACTGCTAGCAGGCATGGCAGCATTATATACTTATATGTGCATATGTATCTCTAGCTGTATATGTGTAGACATATACTGGTCTGTATATGTATATATCTGGGTGTGTATATGCATATCTATGTACATATACATACTCATCTATATATGTTGATATGTGCATGTGTAATTATCTATATAGATATCTGGATAATCATATGTACATAAATATTTACCATATGTTGTGAACATGGGGTGTAGCCCTACCTCAGCCCCTTTAGTCCAACCTTCATAGTGCAAGAGGATGTCAGGCATGTATAGCAGGTATATTAGAAGACTATTGCTACTGTAATAGGGATTGTCTTCACAGACATGGTGTGTGTGGGAGGACACACCTGCTTTTCACATGTGTGCCATTGGCTACTGACAGACATCCTAAGGACATCATAGTATGGTACCGCTGCAAGCACGTAAAGCTCCTTTGGACTACAGCAGAGATATTGGCCAATAGATGTGGACATTTTGACACACTCTGTACAGTCCAAAGGTATACACAGAACCCCTTAGTGCAGAACATGTGGACCAAGCCTGACAATATGGATGTTAACACTGGTATATATTCACCCCATAGGTTATGCATTCACACACCTCTGTCTGTCCTGACACATACTAACTGCTGGTACAGAGGTGCCATGGCCTCATACTACCCATTAGATATTGATGTACATCTGTACAGCATCCCACTGCTCTGTCTGACATACATGACTTGTTAAGGGAGGCCTAGCAGCAGTACATCTGGAAAGTATGTGGACATGACCCCTCACTGGCTAAGTATACTAAGTTGCTAGGCATGTAACAAAGCACTGTTCAGGCTACAGGCAGACTGTCTCAACACTAGCCTACATCTCCTATGGAGGAATGCACATGTACCTACATATATAGCAGGCTCTACAGGCATGTCACAGCACATGTTAAGATACACCTGTGTGAAAGTGCATAACCACAACGAATGTGAACACAGCCACAGCCACACATGGTAAGCTAGCATAATATTACAGTATATGGCCTATCTGTTCAACACCATCCTCATATGTGCCACTCACCACTAACCCTACATATACTGGGTCACTACACTGTGTGGTCTGATGCCTGTCTGTGGTATGGGACATGTGTGTGTATGGCCATACAAACATGTCAGACAATATGGTAACATACAGTGGACCAGCATGTACATCAGATAGGACAGGACCTAGGGCAATGACATCTACCACAGTCTGTACTCAGGCCAAGGTACATATTAACAATACAAACACTGTTGGGATTCACCATAAGTACACAGACCTCAGTACTGTACAACCACAGAATGTAGTAGTCTGATATCTCACTGGCTTTTTATCAGATATGATGACACTAATGATGGTGTAAAGCACATATGCACCTCTTAATGCACGACATATATACAAAGGTTGACAGAGTTGTGGCTGGAAGCACATACACAGGGCCAATATTGACATGTTGCTGTGATAACCTTATACATTTACTGTTGTAACAGGGTTTGTTGCAACATATGTCCTATGAGGGATATGAGGTCAGTAACTGTTACGGCTTTTACCATCTACAGATTGCATTCCTCACACTACCTTCTGAAGTCCACAGATAGATGTTCTGTGGGTAACACATGAAACCAAAGGCACACCACACTGCCCAGTCTGCGGATGACCCTACAGATGGGGATTCCTCATACACCTAGAACTGACATGGCAGGTATTAAAACATGTAGGACAGCCCTGTCCACACACACACTGTTAAACCAACATTACTCCAAATGCAGTATAGCAGCACTTACAGTCTGTAGTCAGGTCAGGCACCTCCCCCTCCTGTGTGTTGCCCTGTTTCCACAGTGTATGTTGATCCCCAATCCATCTGAGATGCTGTTTGCCAAACAACAGATCAAGTTCCTGCTCACAGTGAATGAAAAGGGCCAACACCAATATGATGTTCCTAGATATTGGATTGTTTCCATGCAATTAGCTATAGGAATGTTACCATAGCTGTTCCACATGCAATCAGCTTGGGGAAGGCTGCAATTCATGCAGAGGCCATCAGCTGATCATGAGCATCACTTTAAATGCACATGCTGCTGCCTAAAAAAAGCAGGTGTAGGTCACCACATCCACCAGTGGGAGTGAGAGAGGCAGACAGAGGCAATGACAAGTCAAGGAGGGGTGGGAGCATAAAACCTAACCATGATTGTGTCACACACCTACCAGCACAGGGTAACAGACCCCTAATGATTATGCTATCATAGTCCTATGCAGTTATTGGATCAGTATCAGTTTCACTTCGGAATGCTTGTACTGCAGTACTACCCTGTCACCAACTGCTGATCATGCCCCCTAATACCTTTCATCCAGGACAATTGCCCTCTTCACTCAGCTATGGTTCTGGAATAGATTTCCAACCCACTGTATGATAAATTGAGGAACAATGATACACACAAACACACACACACACACACACACACACACACACACACACACACACACACACACACACACACACACACACACACACACACACACACACACACATACACACACACACACACACACACACACACACACACACATACACACACACACACACACACACACACACACACACACACACACACACACACACACACACACACACACACACACACAGTATTCATGCCTACAGGTAATATGGAAGATTACTGGTTCACCTTATGAATATGAGAGGAAAAACAAACAACCAGCAAAAACCCACACACACAGAATGTACCCAATAATGCACATAAACATACACACACACACACACACACACACACACACACACACACACACACACACACACACACACACACACACACACACACACACACACACACACACACACACACACACACACACACACACACACACACTCAATGTCAGAAAAAGAATACAGTACAAAAATTAAGTTACATAAGTGGTCAAATTGGCATTTAGGGATGGAAGTGGATAGAAGATGAATAGGGATGGATGTGGACAGAAGATGAATGAATGATATCAATATTCTGGACTCCTAAATCACATTACAGTGGGTTCATAAGAAATAAATTGAAAGAAATCAAGAAGTAAAGTTAAAGACTGTCTTTTGTTTAAAAGAAAGCATACACTCACTTTTTCCAACTGATCTTCTTCTTCTTTTGGCTGCTCCCGTTATGGGTCGCCACAGCAGATCAACTGTTTCCATTTCTTCCTGTCCTCTGCATCTTGCTCTGTCACACCAACCACCTGCATGTCCTCTCTCACCACATTCATAAATCTTATCTTAGACCTTCCTCTTTTCCTGTTACCTGGCAGCTTCATCCGTAGCATCTTTTTCCCAATATATTCTGCATCCCTCCTCAGCCCATGTCCAAACCAATGTAATCTTGCCTCTCTAGCTTTGTCTCCAAACCTTCCTACCTGGGCTGATCCTCTAATATACTTATTCCTAATCCTGTCCATCCTTGTCACATCCAGTGCAAATCTTAGCATCTTCAACTCTGCCATGTCAGGCTCTGACTCCTGCCTTTTTGTCAATGCCACTGTCTCCAACCCATATAACATAGCTGGACTCACTACCCTCTTGTAGACCTTTCCTTTCACTCTTACTGAAACTCGTCTGTCAGAAATCACTCCTGACACTCTTCTCCACCCACTCCATCCTGTCTGTACTCTCTTCTTCACCTCTCTTCCACACTCACCATTACTCTGAACTGTTGATCCCACGTACATAAACTCATCCACCTTCGCCTTCTCTACTCCCTGCATCTTCATCATTCCTCTATCCTCCCTCTCATTCACACACATATATTCTGTCTTAGTCCTGCTGACCTTCATTCCTCTTCTCTCTAGAGCATATCTCCACCTCTCCAGGGTCTCCTCCACCTGTTCCCTACTCTCACTACAGATCACAATGTCATCTGCAAACATCATAGTCCACGGGGACTTCTGTCTTATCTCGTCTGTCAACCTGTCCATCACCATTGCAAATAAGAAAGGGCTCAGAGCTGATCCTTGATGTAATCCCACCTCCACCTTAAACGCATCTGTCACACCCACCGCAGACCTCACCGCTGTCACACTACCCTCGTACATATCCTGTACCACTCATACATACTTCTCTGAAACTCCCAACTTCCTCATACAATACCACAACTCCTCTCTAGGCACCCTGTCATATTGCTCTCTCTAAATCCAAAAAGACACAATGCAACTCCTTCTGACCTTCTCTGTACTTCTCCATCAACACTCTCAGACCAAACATTGCATCTGTAATGCTTTTTCCTGGCATGAAACCATACTGCTGATCACTAATCATCACCTCCATTTTTAACCTAGCTTCCACTACTCTTTCCCATAACTTCATGCTGTGACTGATCAGTTTAATCCCTCTGTAGTTACTACAGCTCTGCAGATCACCCTTATTCTTAAAAATCGGTACCAAAACACTTTTTCTCCATTCCTCAGGCATCCTCTCACTTTCCAAGATTTTTTTCCTACTGATAAAATGTCATAATGTAGGCCATGTAATATTATTAGTGCTAGAGAATGAACACATTATCAGATACTCATGAAGATGAAGAAGATGCTGACAAAGGTTTTGGCACACCTTGTAACCAGGAAATCCATGCTGCCATTCAATTGTTTGAATTACGCAATCATAAAATCACTTTGAAGATTCTGTACCTTTTCAAAAAGTTTTTGGCAAAATATTACCAATTTCAACGTGGTGAGGTACAAAATAAGACAGAGACGACACCAGTTATTATCCTGGCAAATAAAGTGTTAACTGTGTCATTAAAGAACAAAACAGACAGTGTTAAAACTTAATATTCTGGTGAACAACGATGTATCTTTTGCATACTTCTCAACTATACAGATTTTTGAAGAATGTCCAGATTTTTGCCTCATATTTTGATTCATTTTTTATAAAATTGTGGTTTTCTGACAAGTTAGTGGCAAATAATTAAAGATTGAAGTTTGAAAATAATGACAGACATTTGAGTTTCAGACCTCATATCCCTTAGAAAAATCCATGCTAATTCAAAACTTATTATTCTATCAACTTTCTAAGTTTGTAAGAGCAATATTTAAATATTGTCCCTGTTTTGGGGCCTTTGTCCCCCTTTTATTTATGGCTTTGTCCAGATTACTTGTACTGAGATGAGAGCTATGATCTAGTGATAACATACTTGTGAAAGATTAGCATGAAGAAAGAACTACTGCTCAGCTAGTTAAGTCTGTGTCCAATGGTTTAATTTCTCCAAGTCTTTTGGATTTCTAATACCATGACAAGAATGGACCCCATTTTTAAGTCAAAGTATGATTAAAGTTCATGAAATTAGCATTTTCAATTTTTGTTGTTAGCCAAAAATGCTTTTTGCAGCACCTGCAAGTTGCCCAGAACTAACTTTCTGTAATTCATATGGGGTTACATGTATTGGTGACATATCTAAATATGACTGTAAATTCTTTTTTTATGAGACCCATTGCTCCTACTACTACTGGAACTGTCTGGGTAGCTTTCTTTCACATTGTCCTTGTTTCTGCCTGCAAATCCTGGTATTTTAGAAACTGTAATCACTGAGTGTAGCAATTTCAATGATCAATGCTACTTTTGTCTTCTTTTCATGGACTACTATATCTGGTTGTCTTGAGTCTGTTTGTTGAACTGTTGGTAATACATGATTCCATGTGATATAAATGTCATCATTTTCTAAAATGCTTTGTGGCTCATGTTCCCAATGCTTCTCAGCTGCTTTAATATTATAATGTTTACACAATCTCCAGTGCAACAGCCTTGCTACATTTTTATCCCTTTCAGTATACAAACCTTCAGCCATTGGTGTGTCACACCCAGCAACAAGATGTGTGACTCTTTCCAGTTCTATTTTACAAAATCTGCATTTCTCTGTTTCTCCAATATGTTCAATGGACTTTGTAAACCAATGTGTATGTAGTCTACTATCCTGGACTGCCAATATTAAACTTTCATCCCTTGGTTTAAATTCACCTCTCCTTCACCATTCCTGCATTAGATCCGTATCAAAATGTGGTTGCTCCAAGAGTTTTCTGCACTTGCAACTATATATACGCACTTTCCACATTTCCTGCCTTCTCATCTAATCCTTTACCTTATATTCCTTCTTTTCTTGTTTGGCACATACAGTTGTTGCCTAATTTTTATCTACTTCTGGTTTGACTTCCATTCCTACTTGACACTGATATGTTTCTGCCAAACTAAGCAGAGAAGTCATCTTAGGCTTGCTCTCCTCATGTTTTAAAACTCTCACTATATATGGATCTTGTGAGGTCAGCAGATATGTACAAGGATCTATACATATAATCAGTTTTGAGAAGGCCCATACCTTCTTGAGAATATGAAATAGATAATCTTTGTATGCCCTGTGTTTTATAAATCTTTTGATAAGCATGAAGCATCCTTCTTGTTTTCCTGTCCAACTGATCCAGCACCTTTTGGGGACAGTCAATCACTCCAAAACTATAAATTGAATAGGAAGAGCAAATTGGTTTATAGCTTGTACTTTGTTCCTGTAAGTCAAGGCTGTTTGCAGTATTAATTCTAGTCTTCTAAACTATTCCTTATTAAGTTTTATTCACATTTGTTCCTGTTTTATTGCTGATCCTCCATCCAACTCTCAATATTTATACACCCCCTCCTACTCAAGTTCTTTTATATCATATTCCTGTCCCAGACTGATATTTTCCTGGTGCTGCAGTTTTCCTGCTTTAAAGGTTGCTTTGCACATTTAACAAGACCAAATGACATTCTTATATCATCTGAGAAAGTTTTGACCATTTGCAGTTGTGCTTTCAGGTCCTCATCTGATGAACTCTTGAAGTTTTAAATCATCCATAAAAAAGATGAGAACTCTTTACACTTTGTTGTTTTCTGGGAGCCAGATTGTAGCCATGACCTAATATGTTAAGTAGACAGTTTAATGGGTTAAGGGCAAGACAAAAGAGCAGCGGTGGCAAAGAGTCATCCTGGAATATCTCCCTTTGAATTGTTATCCCTGGGATAATAATTTGTTTTCTATCATGGCTTAGCTGCAAAGTGGTTTGTCACTGTTTCATGATCACTGTAATGTAATTGATCAAAGTAGGGTGTATCTTATACATTTGTAGGTACTCGTTTACCCATGAATGTGGGATGCTGCCAAATTCTTTTTGTAGTCTATCCATGCCATACTTAGATTTTTCTGTTTTTTTACAATTCTCCATTATGATTTTATTTAACAACAAATGATCCTGTGTTTCAGATAACTTTCTTTTGTTGCCCTTTTGCTCTACTGCCATGATTGAATTTTCTTCTAAATGACTATAAACTCTGTCAGCATCATTTCCAGTTTGTAGTTTATGCATTGTTTGAAGGCATGTTATTGGTTTATAGTTTTTAGGAAATGTTCACTCAAGGATAAATATCATTTTTTGTTGTTATTAACCAGGTTGGCATCTGTTGGGTACGCATAGAAATAGCTCTTACCCATGGACAAATCCTCATGTAAATATGTTAATACTTCTAGCCAGAAGTTAGGTACTCCACCTGAGCTTGGGGTGTTCCAATTGTACCCCAGGATTCAGCAAGCTCTGCATAGAGTGCCTCAATAGTGCCAGAGCTGCTGTATGCAATATGGCAGACGAGCAATCCGGGATCGAACCCCGAGATGTGAACGAGCACTATGACACTATTCCTACACGGACACCACTGCCATATGCTAATTACCTCATTTGCTGGTGAAAACCATGCAAATAAGGTGAATTAGCGATTCAGGAGGCAGGCAGGTGTCTGTGCAGGAATAGTGTAACCTTCAGAAATGTATTCGGATTTCTGCAAATTACAAAATGGAGGCATGACAGCTCAAAAGAAAGCATGTATTAAATGTAGTAGGCATGCTAATGGTCAAACATATGGCCATTGGCATGAAAAATAGTTGAAATGTTATAAAAACAAGATTTGTTTTTGGCCGATCTCGGATGTTTAAGCGTAGGGCAGCAGTGCACAAATGGGATCACCACGAAAATAAAAAAAAGGGGGAGAAATAAGATTTTATACCCAAATCAGCATTTTGCCATAATAGCCAATGGCATGCATAAGACAACAATACCAGGGAATAGTGGTTGCTAAGGGGCAAGGCTCAGTGTGAGTGTGGTAACTATGAATTAGCTTTCTGGTTTATGTAAATGAAGGGATTGATACTGAATCACAGATTTCCTCTCAGTGTTAGCTTGCACCCAACTGTGTAGGTGCAGCAACACCATTGTATAAGTATAAGAAGTGGATGAACTCATAAGGGGATGTGTCATGCATGCTGTAAGCTTATTGGAGCTCTGTGTCCGGTGTTTGCCCTTAACTAAGCACAGCTAAGGAAGAGGGTGTGTCTCACATTGTTTTCCTTGCTTAAACAGGTGTGCATGCCATGCACCGGGTATTAAACAAACAAAAAAAAAAAACAGGAAATAGCAGCACTGTTCACATCTGAGCACTGGCTATGTGTGGCGCACCTTGGGGCTTAAATGGGAAGGCAATGGGAAGGGAAAACAGCAGTACGAAGGCAATCAAGAAGAACTAGCATAGTTGTCAGGTGAAATGTATCAGAATCAGACAATTACACAGCCCAGCACAATACTATAAACTATGCAAACACCTTTCAGTCTGTTTTTCCCACAAAGTCTACACCATCAGTGTACTCGGCTGGGGAAATTTTACCTGACAAAACTAAAAAAATGTTAGGGGCTGCTGTCGCTCTCATACATCAATATGTGCAAGAGGCTGAGGGTGGTGAGGATGTGAATGACCAACCCACAGTGAGGAGAAGGAAAAGAGTGTGCAGACCCAGGGTAACCTATCAGGGCCTACATGAGCTGGAGATAATGGAGTTCTATAGTGTGGACAGGGGCATTCTACAGCAAATTGTTGAGCTGTGGTGGCATTGCCTCACACACAGAACCAACAGAGGGGAACCAATCCCAGTGGATACCAAGGTATGTGCAGGCGTAAGAATACTAGCCACAGGTACATTCCAAAGGCCAACTGGGGATATCATGGGGATCTCACCGGCATCAGCATCCAGGGTACTCCAACAGTTCCTGGATGCCATGTCAACACATGCCGGTGAGCACATATATTTCCTCAACACCTGTGAGGTATTGTCTAGCAATGTGCATCTCTGCCACCAAACATCAGAATGCCCTGAGGTAGTAGGTGCTATAGACTGCATGCACATACACATCAAAGCACCACCCAGTGAGTAGGGTGGGGTCTACATAAACCGCAAGGGCTTCCCCTCCATCAACTGCCAGGTTGTGTGTGATGCCCAGGACATTATCATGAATGTGTGTGCTGGCAGCCCTGGAAACTATCACAACTCCCACATCTGGCATATGACACAGCTGTACCAGTCATTTGCCAGTGGGGACATCCTATATGGCCACCTAGTGGGGGATGCTGGCTATGCACTGGAGCTGTGGCTGATGACAGCCCTCAGAAATGTACACACACCTGAACAAGAACTCCATAATGAGGCACATGCACAAACCAAAATCATTATAGAGCATGTGTTTGGAATCCTCAAGTCACGGTTCCGCTGCCTTGACATATCTGGTGGAGCCTTGCAGTACTCTCCAGCTACATGTACACAAATGTTCATAGTATGTGCCATGCTACACAATATGCAGTGGCAGATCCAGGATTTTATGAAGGGGGGGTGCAGTCTGGAAAGTCGGCAAGTGAGGTGGGGAGGCAGGAAAGCAAAACACTGGGGAAGGGGGACGTGGAAGGATCACCTTAAGATATTGTATCATCATGTGTGAAAACACAGCAACATACAATCATTTGCAAAACATTGGGGGTGGCGGGTCGATTGAGCACAACGGTTAAGGTTTTCACCTCAGACACAAAGTATTGGGTTTGATTCTGATCTCAGCTTATTAGCTAGCCTTATAATTACCATTCATGACAATTAGCCTAATATTCTCGTATGATCCAGTGAACCTGGTGTGATTGTGTTAGTGGAGGTACATAACTCCTATCCAGCACACAGCATATTAGCAGACATTACCAATTGTTTCAAGACATACCTAGAGGATATGTTTGGTTGCCCATATGAAGTCATAGTTCTTTTATATGGCATACCTGACATAAGCATTATGATAACATAGCAAAGAATCCCATTGAAGGTGATATCACCCCAAGACCCATAGCAAATGTAAGTAATTTAAGTAAATAATGATTTATGTGAAACCAGCAAAGTTAATTTATGTAAATAATTTTGTGTGTGCAAGTGAAGTTCAGTTAGTTAAAGAACATTGCAAGTTAAGGAAATACACATTTTATGAAAAAAATCCTAAAAACAGTCAGTTAAATTATATGCAATGTATAAAACCAAATTTAAGTACTGTAGCATTTCCCAAAGGACAGTAACACAAAATCTACTTTGTCTGGCCAGCCTAATATGCAAAGCCATGGAAAGCCTTATTAGGAAACAGCAACTGTCCAAATACTGTTTCCATTTTAGTTTGGATTTGTCAAGGGCAGGTCATGCTTACCAAATCTAATGTACTTTTTTGCAAAGGTCACCAATGCAATATAGGAAAGCAAAATGGTACACATTGCATACCTCGACCTAGCTAAAGCTTTTGACACAATCCCCCACTCAGGCATTGTAGAACAGCTAAATAAACTAGGAATAAACTATGGTCACCTACTGGATTGCCACATGGCTCACAGATGAGATGCAAGAAAGCAAAATTGACAAAGTTACCTCCAGAAAGAGATGAGCTACTGGTGGAGTCCCCAGGGTTCTGAAGTAAAAGCCAATACCAAAGGGTTCTGAATGACTAAGTTTGCACATGACTACAAGTTAGGAGCAGTCACTGAACCCCAAATTACACAGCCATCCTACTGGACGGTTTGTCCCAAACAACTGGTGCCACAATCATGGACCAAAATGAAATGCCAGTAAATGCATTATTGTATCCTTTGGAAGTCATCTACCTCAGGAGAACAACTATGATGACAATAAGACCTTAAGAATAGACTTGTTTGGGTTTTCTGAACTTATCTGGACAGTGACCTAAATTTTCACCAGTATGTCTACTTATGTAAGAAAGTGCTTCTATATTAAACAGCTTAAAGAAATGGGTTATGTCTAGATCTAGGATGTCACTGCCCTCCTTTACTCAGCACTCCCTAGGCCAGTCATTGAGCATAATGCCCCCTTTGGCCTGTATCTGTCCAGACACATGCAACTGGAATGCCCACAAAGAAGCCTTACTAAAAGGATACTAGGGCTAAACAATATGTCCTACACAGACTAAAGTCTGCCATTTGCTTTCTTCCACTGACTGCCTCCCATAGCTCTCAACCCCTCATCTCCAAAATATAGAACATAATGTGACAATATGGAGCAAAAGGCAAACATTTACTAACAGCTTCATCTAGGATGCTCATAGCATAAGTATGAGAAAACAGTTATTTTAGTTAACAGTTTTCCTGTTTTAACATGTTTCAGTATTGTAATACCATGGCAACAGCTTACACTCACAAACTGAAGAACATTCCTCATAATGAGATACCATCAAGAGCTATGCTGCCTTTCCATCCCCAGACAGACCGCCACTTCTGTGATAACCAAACAGACTGTTTCTACACACATATATAAAATTGTTGGTTTGAACAGCTGCAACATTCAAATACTCCTTGGAAAGCCACTGATTTTAATGTGTTGTCAAATGTAAATAACCCCCCTCTCTACAGTTTGAGTTGGCATCAGACTGACCATATGTACACTAACACAGCCTTTAGAATCCTAAACATGGAAAAAATGCTTCTCTTAAACAGTGAAAATGAATGCTAACACATATCCACTTATCCCAACATCTTTCTAAGTTTAAAAAAGTGATATTTAAATATTTCCCCAATTTCTGGGCCTTTGTTCTCCCATTTTAGATTTTGCATACACAGAAATATTTCAAGTGTGGGGAATAATGCCATTCTAGCCTGCCAATATACCAAAACAGTTCTCATAATAAGTTCCAGACTGTTCTTAAAAATATCTAAACTAGTACTTGCTTTAATGTAATATGGTAATCTCTTCCATGCATCAGTTCCTCTCTTAGAGAAGCAATTAGTACATTTTTCATTCCTATAGAATCTTCTAAATAGGTTGTCTGATGTTTCGCTACTACTTTTTGATAACCCTAAATATTCCCAGAGGTAGTCTCTAAATGCCCTATATACCTGAATAAGATCAGGTCTTAAATATCTGAGACCATGTTAAGATATTTTAGTCTTTCACAGTAACTTAAATTTTCACTTCCATTGATGCTCGTGGTATATTTCCGCTGGAGTCTTTACAGTTCACTCATGATTTTCTTATATGGTTTCCATATAGTATTCCATACTCAAGTTTGGGTCTAATGTAACTAAAAAACAATGACTTCATTTCCAATTTCCTAGACTTTATAAGCATTTTTATACTATTGTTCTATAGCCATCACTAACCAGCTGGTTGATATGATTAGAAAAACAAACCTGGAATGATCCATTTACCATACCATATATACCCTAGTCCTAGGTTCTGCCAAAAACCCAACTTGCCATGCTCTCTCCAGGCTATTCAAGTCTCCAGTACAGGGCAGACTGCAGAAGATAACTCACCACCTTCCCAACTCCCAGAAAACAAGACAAACCAGCTGGTTACGAACCATTCAATTGTACCCCTTCCAGCTAGTGCTGCTACTAAACTCTGTTTATTTATTTTATTTATTTATTTTTATTTATTTATTTTACATTTGTTGACCGGGCTAGTCTAGCTGGATATATTTCCATTTTCAGTAGTGGCCCGGGGAGAAAAGCTCCACACAATATACAGAAAAAAAAAACATACAACACATGAAAGTCAATATAACAAAAACAGCAGATTCAATGTAAAGACAATAAAGAAAGTTAGCAGGCAGAAAAAAATTTACAAATAGGAACTAACATCATTACCTATAAACTAACTAAATAAAGGGTAACAAAATCAGGGAAAGGTGAGTTAGGAAGTAAAAATAAGATATTTTTGAAAAGAAGGGAAGGAAAGAAATAGAACAAATATAGAGAGGAGAAATGGGAGCAAAGTAAGAAGAAGAGAGTAAAGTAAAAAGAAAAGAACAATAAAGGATTAAACAAACTTTCAGCAAAGAGAAAAAGAGATAAGTTAGTAATTGAGATAGTTATTCATGGAAAAGGGAGAGAGATGCGGGGGAAGGAAAGAGACAGAGAAGGGGTAGAATTATTTAGTCAGGTTTAGTGCAGGAACAGAGCCAGTGACTTTTCAAGTGTTCTTTTATTCTTTGTTTGAAGAGAGGCAGTGATGAGATTAGTGTTATGTCACTGGGTAGTAGATTCCAGCTCCTTCCTACTGTACTAGAAAAAAGAGAGTCACCAGCTGAGTTATTGGACTTTGTTAATCTAGCCATAAGTTTCCTAGAAGAATGAAGGGAGTTAAGATTATTGTATGGGATTAAAAGTTTTGAGAGTATAGGGGTGTTGGAAGGCTGGTGCAGTATTTTGTGGGCAATGTTCAGTTGGGGGATGAGCAGAAGGTTTTGGAATTCCAGCCAGCCTAGTTGTTTCAGGTTAATACAGTGGTGGGTTCTGAAGGGTTGCCAGTGGCGGCGGTGATGTTATTATAGCATGTAGCCAGTTTGTTAAGGTTGGCTTTCTTAAGGTTGGTAAATATAGGTGAAGCGTGAGAAGTGTTGACAATAGATGGGAGTGGGCAATCTTGGCTCTAGCAGATTCAGTTAGGAAGGGTTTAATTCGATATAAGGATCCTATTTTTCTGTTGACCGATTTAATGGTGTTGTTAATGTGTTGATCAAGAGAGATTATTGTCGATGGTTATTCCTAACAGTTTTGTTGTAGGATCGGGTGTGATAACCGTGGCATTATTAGAGGAAATGGTGAAGTGTAAGGAGGGGGACTCAGTGGTGGGAGTAAAGAGAAGAAGTTTAGTTTTTTTGGCATTTAGTAGGAGGGAACGTTTATAGAACCATGTTTCAACTGAGTTAAAGATCTTTTGAGTAAGTGAACAAAGTTCAGTAGGAGAAGAAGCAGATCAGATAAGGGTAGAGTCGTCTGCATATTGGATGCAGGTAGCCTGAGGGATAGCAGAATGGAGATCATTAATGAAAAGGGAGAATAGAAGTGGCCCAAGAATGGAGCCCTGAGGGACACCAAAGTTAATGGGTAGGAGAGAAGAGATTTGATTTCCCCATAGAACTGCTTGTTGTCTATTGCTAAGGTAAGATTTAAACCATTTAGTGGCTAGGTTGTCAAAGGAGAGGGATTCAAGTATGTTAATTAAGGTGGAGTGGTTGACCATGTCGAATGCTTTGGAGAGGTCGATAAAGAGAGAAGGTTATTATTACGGTTCTTATTGATGGTTTCTACAAAAGATAAGAGAGCAGTGGTAGTACTATGATGAGGTCTAAAACCATGTTGACAGTTTGCTATTATGTTGTGCAGAGTGAGATGTTGTAGAAGTTGCTGGTGAATACATATTTCCATAATTTTTGCTAATGGAGAAAGGAGAGCAATTGGTCTGTAGTTGGAGTAATCGATAGAGTTACCCCCTTTATGTAATGGAATAATATGGGAAACTTTCCAGATATCAGGGATGGTTCCTTCTTGGATTGTCCTATTTATGAGTATGGATATAGGGTATGCAATCACTTTGGCAGCCCTTTGGAGATAGAGAGATGGGAGCTTGTCAGCTGAAGGGGTACAAGGTTTAAGTTTGTTAATAAGTCTATGGATAAAAGATGTGGGGATAGGTTGTAGTGTAAAGTTATAGGATGGGTCCATAAGGTTACTTGGAGGGGAGACATTGTTGATGTTCATTTGTCTGGCTAGGGTTTGGATAGAGTCAATAAAGAAAGAGTTAAAAGCATTAGCAGTTTGGTGGGGGTTGTCTGGGTCAGCATTGAGAGGGGTTGGAGTTTTGGTTGTTCCTGGGGAAAGGAGTTTATTGATTGAAGACCAGAACTGTTTGGGGTTGTTATGGTTTGTTTGTTGGAGTCTACAGTAAAAGTTTTTTTTTGTCAGTAATAATTGCTTTTTTTGTCAGATTTCTAAGCTGACGGAAGTGAAAAAGATCAGGATTATTTCTATGGTGTCTCCATAAAGCCCAGACTTTATTTCTGGAGAGAATTAAGTTTTTTGAGAGCCATGGGGCAATGTTAGGTTTCATTCTGATAGTACGTTCGGGGGCATGTTTATCAAGAATGGATAAGAAGGTAGTATTAAAGTATAATACTGCATTTTCAAGAGGAAGTGTTTTTAAGCGGTTCCAGTTACATGAGTTCAGTTCAGCTTGAAATAAATCTATGTTAAACTGTTTGGTAGAGCGTATTTTTCTAATGTTTGGGAGGTTAGGAAATTCAATCTTGTCTCTTGTAATATAAGTCAGAGAGTGGTCACTGACATCATCTGGCAGGGTTCCTACATCATATAATTGTTTGTCTTTGTTTATAAGTATCCAGTCAAGAATACTGTCTTTATTATTAGGCTTATTGATTCTTGTAGTTGAGGTCATGGTTTGGGTGAAACCATGGAGGTTAATGTGAGAAGTAGGATTTTCAACATTAATACTTTTCCAGTCTATATTAAAGTCACCAAGAATTACAGTTTCTTGGGTGTAAGTTGTAGATACCCAGTTGAGAAAGGCTTCTAAAGTGGGTATATTGTTACCAGGAGGTAAGTACATACAAATTATGTAAAGGGATTTCCTAGAATTCACAGGTATGAAGTCAAATCACAAAGTCTGTACCAATGGAACTTTTAAAAGGTGCTGCATCATTTGGTAAAGTCTTATTACTGACAGTCTGCTTACTTAAATATGCAACTGGTGGGTTCAAAACAAATCTGGACACAGCAACGCCAGATGTATCAGAATTAATCTATACAAGTGTCCCAAGCACCATGATTTGAAAACATTACTAATCAGTATAAATATCTGAAAATGACCAGTTCCAAATAATGATCCAGACAAAATGCTTCCAGTTTTCCAGGATAGCAATCTGTATTGACACCTTGCACTTTGCTTTTCTAAGGCTATAATACCAGAGTGTTCTACTAGACAGGAAATTTTGTACACTGCCACAGAAGGGAAACTACTTTTGATTACAATGTACCATTCGAGGTTTAAAAACTGAACAGTGCAAACTCTGTTTACATTACCCACTACACTTAAAACAGCAGACAAGTTCTGGAACATTTGCAAAGAATGGTACATACATTTTCCAATCCCATTAAAAAATTAGGCAACTTTTCCAAAATCTGTGCTCTGCTGAGGTAATTATTGTTACATCACTCAGGAGTGATACACATATTTACCCATAATGCACACAATCCGGGCAGCATTAACAAAGCAAACTGCAAACATCTAGCCACTTCCATTGTTAAAAAATACAGAAATGTTAAGAACTGCATCGCCATCTTTCAAACAATAAGAAACTGTATGGCTTTAGGTTACACAGGAGATTTATATATATATATATATATATATATATATATATATATATATATATATATATATATATATATATACACACACACACACACACACACACACACACACACACACACACACACACACACATGACATTTAACTGACATGTAAGTTATCGACAAAAACATTGAAAAAAAAAGATGGTAATGTTTAACCAGCTATTTTACTTCAAAAATGACACCTGAATATATTTGTGTGTGTCATATGTATAAATTTTCCCACACACTCACACACACACATCACATCTTTTTGAGATGATCAGAAATGATGCATGATTTGCAGACTTGCCAGGTAACCATAAATACATATGGTTTACTATCAGAAGGTTGAAGTCCACAATCCTAAAATGCATAATCCCAGTAACATAATATAGAAGACCAAAATGCTAACGAGCACATTGTCCAAAAGTCTTGAATACTGAATATCCCTACCAGTTTAAGCCCAGGAACAAATGCTAATATGGGTCCTGCAGGGGAGACAAATTCAGAAGTTTGGCAGTGTGGTCTTCAGCATTTTAGTGCAGGTGAGTGTGCCGCAGATTTCCTTTGCACTTACATGTACCAACCCTGAAGTTGTGCCTACCTGGGGAAAGCGGAAATCCCTGTTACACCATTAATTTATCTTTACATTGAAAGGCTGTTTGGTCACATACTAGTGATGTCACAAATGGGATGTCAACCAATAGTGCTTTGTAGACCGGCCAGGCTCCCTTATTATATAAATATCTGCATTCACAACTAATCTTATGGTCTTACTGTATGTGTCTATATATAGATATATAGATAGATATGTATTCATAAGATAAATTTTATTTATAAAACTTTTCTAACTGACCCTGCACTGGAGGTATAGAAGGATAGAATCCTGACTATGGCCCAGGTGACCCAAGTTTGGCTAAAAAACCTTGATGATGCAAGTAGGAAGAATGGTCATACCCATTCTTGTGGGTAAGAGGGAAGCAAATACTCAGGGTACATTCATGTGGCTTGATTTCCCCAGTGAAGACCAGAGAAACACATACAATATTGCCGGAGGGTGGGTGGAGAATCCTGCTGATGTCAGCCACTTTCAGAAGTGAGAGAGAGTTCAGAATTGAAGCCCACTGCATGTCCTGTGTTGTTTCCAGGATCAGGAAGAAAAATACAGTAGGTGAAATGAATCCCTCTGCAGCAGTATGATACCAACCTCAAATACCTTTATCTTCTAATTGTAGCAAAGTGGGCATTATTAGACCCAGCTATCAAGGAGACACATGGGGAGCAACTGATTATCCACTGAGTGGAAGTCCAAAATTTCTCCAGAAAAACTTTTCTAACTGCATTTCTTGATAACTTTGAATAAAGTAAAGCTAAATATAATTGTTTAGGATAGTCAAGTAGTGTTTTCTGTATCTTTTTTTGAGAAACTATAGAATGTGTGTGTGTGTGTGTGTGTGTGTGTGTGTGTGTGTGTGTGTGTGTGTGTGTGTGTGTGTGTGTGTGTGTGTGTGTGTGTGTGTGTGTGTGTGTGTGTGTGTGTGTGTGTGTGTGTGTGTGTGTGTGTGGGTGTGTGTGTGTGTGTGCATCAGAACAAGTTGCCACCAGCTGCTCAGTCTGCCATTTATGTGAATATCCTCATGTTCACACAAATTCAGAAGTTACTTTTGAACGGATAACTTTTTCCTGTTGTGTTGCCTTCCCACTACTTGATTATTCACCCCTCCCCCATTATCCAGCTGACTCACTGTTTCCCCATGGCAAAGTCAAACAATCTTCCAAGGTTTTACCTGTCCCTGCTGACATGAGTGTTAGCCATGCATGGATGAGGTGGGGTTTGCTAATAAATCCCACACTAGCCTATTTCCTCAGCACCCAGTTGACTGATCTCAGGACATCTGATTCACAGTCAAAGTTTTATCCCTCTGCACCACTAAACTGGCTAGCTACTGACAACTTAACTTTGCTGTAATGACACAAAAATGCACAGTATTTCAGGTGAAGTAGCTAGTTAGAATATATAAAAAAAAAAAAAAAAGACAACCTACCCTTATATTGGTCATGAAAAATATATTGAAAATGTAGACTGGTGCTGTTGGACTAAATGTTTCAGCAGGCATGATCATTGTAACCTCAGAGGTTTGATATTTATTGATACTTTAGTATGAATTATACAACAGATTTACTTCCTCCTACTGGCTGAGTAATACAGGCTTTTCTCCCCGGGCCTCTGCTGAAAAAGGACTGCCAGGTCCAGACAGACTTTCCTGGTTATCAAATGTAAAATAAAATAAATAAATAAAATATGTCACATTTGTTTTGCCAAGACAGGATTCATCCTGATGCCACTGTAATGGGGACAACAATGGTAAGATGGCATGGCTTCTTGACATCATGCCTGGACTATATGCCTCCAACACACCTTTTTTCTCTACTTTTTTTTCTGTTAGTACTTAAGAGTGTCCCTCTGTGAGTGCTGTTATTAATAAGTAGAAGGTTAACAGTTCAGTGAACACCTGTACCTAGCAACACACTCACAGCGATAATCCACACACTCTCTTACCTGATCAAGTCCAACTACCAAGTACATTTCACACACTCTCTTACCTGATCAAGTGATTCAAGTCCAACTACATTTCCCGCTCGCAGTGATATTCCATTAAATGATTTGCGACTGTCGTTTTCTTCCACTCGCTCGCTCATTACTGCACATTTCCCACTCGCAACCAGCCGGACATACCATGAGCTCACTTCCGCGTGGCTGGTATCCTCCTTAAAGGAGCCAACACCAAATATGTACGTACTTTTTTTTTTTTTAAGCTACTTTATGTATGCTTTCCAATGTCCTAGCCAAGCTATACAATAAGTTTAAAATGGGGGAGGCATGCGCCCCTGTGCCAAAGCCTAAATCCGCCACTGATATGATCCTGCTGAAACAGCTGCAGGAGGACAGCACAGGGCAGGGCCACACAGCCAGCCACCATTGCCAAGGCCTGTACAGGCACAGAGTGACTCAGAGGAGAAACTACCTGAGTCTGCCCCTGTAGGGAGAAGGAGGCATGCCCAGTATGTCCAGACCTTGGCAAATAGGAAATGCATAGCACATACACTGACACGGTAGGGATCCAGGGAATGACATCTCTCTCTGACTCACACATACAGTAAAAGGAATGCCAAACATCACATTACTTGTGCTTTACCATGTATAGGGAGTGTACTATGTGCATCCAACATAGTCATCCCTCCAGCACCGTCCTCAATACTGGCTCAGCTACAAGGTAAGTCACTCCTCCTATCAATTACGGAATGGAGTAGTATGTTCTGATAGTTGTATCTATGGTATGGATGCAAGCATGCAAAGGAACTGGGGGGGGCAAATGGGATGGCAGCAGATAGTGGACACCTATATGGGCAGTATGAAATCCATAACAAATACTGGTGTCACCATACTAGGAAGTACTAGACAAGGTGACAAATCCCACCACAGTACATGTGGTGGCCCAAATAACTGTGGGTGTCCATAGGACACACCCACATGCATGTCAGCAACGCTCACATACCCACCACCAGCCGCAGCAAGCAGAACAGGTGTAGATGACCATAAAAAAGGCTGGGATAAGGTCTCCAAATGATGGAAATGGTGAACAGCCCCCCTCCAGACCTACACAGACAGACTACAACATGTCTGGCAGTTGTATGTTAGTTATGAATGGTAAGAAGTCTGAAACTGAAATGTAGGTCAATAAACCCTAAGATGTGTACTGATATGCCTCCAGTCTGCATGATAGGTCAGAATACAATATGAAATGGAAGCCCACAGAGTACCTGAAATACCAGTACAGTCATAGCAAATGATAAAAGTCATCAGGTGTGCCCCCCCACAATCCTATGTAGAAATGCCATAACATATAAGTATGAGGAGTAATATCAGTGGAGCACAGATTGCCTGAGCTGGCCCAATCAACAGGATAGATTATTGCATGTGTACAATATGTAGGGGTCTGTGTGTTAAGTTGTTGTGTGTTCAATATTGTCTGGAAGTGGTCAACATTTAGGCATGGAGGGTTGTGTCTCAGTGGCCTACAGGGAGTACTGTGGTCGACAGGGCCATGTTCCAACAACTGCAGTGCCAACCACAATGCTTCTCAGCAATACCCATGTCAGCAGTCATCCATACTCACTATCCAGATGTCAATATCTGTCACCATGTGAATGATGGACATGCCATGAATGTGGGCCCATACATACACACAGTACACAGGTGGAAGTACCCTAGACAGAGTGCATATAATATAACTGTCAACTGCACACATCTTTGGAATTGTACATACAGTTGTCTGTGTAGTATGGAATATTGGTGTAGTCTGACCAATCACTGGCAGACCACAAAAGGCACAGTTATAAAGTAATGAGGGACTGCCTATGTCCACGCACAAGGCAGCATAAGGGGAATTTCCCAGGTTTATCTGTGAGTCAGCTGCAAGTAGCTGCCATTTCACACATGCAGTCATCTCACCCCACCATCAGCCACAGGTTTATTACAAGTTATATCCTTGCTGTTGGGAATGAGTACAGTATGACCCCACTTCTGTATGGGAATACCCACAGAATGCAGCATGCTGAAGAGCTGTCCTATGCAGATGTATCCCTAGCTGTAAGCAGTACCCTGCCTACATCCAGACCAATGGATCAATATGGACTGGAAGTATTGCCAGTAACGCCTCGCACACTTACCCTGTCACCCCAGGGGAATCCACTGGCACACAGCCTGGGAATGTATGAGTGACAGGAATGCACTGGCCTGCTACAGATGGCCTGCATCACTACCAAATGGCCTACAGTCCTCTGTCAAAGGCCTGTGCCTCATCAGTAGTGCCAATGTATGGTATGTCATGGGGTCCTAACTAACTACTTAACACAGTCAACAGAACACAAATGCAAGGCCATGCTGACAAATCACAGTAGCATGTCCCCCATGTTCTACTGCAAGAACTGTGGACCAATCCATAAATACCACTGGGATGAAGGGTCAACTATATGGTTACTTCTCAGATATCACTCGCATAATGTTAGGAAGAGGATAGAATAACAGAGGGAGGTGTAGAAGCATGAACATCATGGAGTGTGTGAAGTCTAAAAGTCTATTGTGTGCCAAAACTACCCCTGCCTGCAAACATATTAATGGGTGGTTACAAACCTGCTCGTAAACCACAATTTGAAATGGAACTGACCAGTTATATAAGCCCTGCCTCTGGGTAACCTGGGTGAATCTGTACAGCTGAGAGGTATGGCCACAGCAGGATATGGCCATTTTGTTAAGTCGATATATGTAACAGGAAGGGGATCCTCAGCCGCCATACTACCAAGGTGCTGGACCATTTGCACAGACCCATCAGCAAGTGTCTGTAGCTACCCCTCCAGAATGGCAGGAGTGTGCAAGAATGTGTAGGCTGCAGCCCAGAATACTGGACTCATCTTCATTCATCTTGTATTTTCCCAGTAAATAACTGTGAGCAAATAATTATATCTGTCAGTAGTTGATGATTTAATACATCACAGTGTAAAACACTACATATGTCTGAATATCTCTGCTAATACCAACCATGTAACACAAGCAGCACAGACAGCAATAGTTACAGTATCCCCCTATCATTCGCCCATTGTGACTCCATATTGTCAACCTATCTTCAGATATCCTGCAGAAACAGGTTGCTAGCTGTAGATGTAGAATACCAAACCCTGCACTGGAGTACAACCCTACCTGGAATGGATTCACACACTCAGTACTGAAGGTCATTCTGGGCATGTCTTACACTTAAGAGAAATGGAGCCCATGTCTGACAACACAGTGGACTATACATGTCTGACAACACAGTGGACTATACATATTTGTCATTCGCAGATATCTGTGCACACACCAAATTGTGCACCATTTATGCTTCACACACACATTGGATAGGAATACTCACACATATCTAAGGCCAACAGACTATAATATTTCAAACATACACACACAGAGATGTGGGGAAGATAGAGACAGACAGTGACCGAGAGAATTCCATTATGAGGCCTTTCCCATCCACTGCACATCCCATTGTCCTCTATCACATGATGTGCTGATGTCAATCACTGTAGACATTCCTTTTGCTAGCCCTCAGCCCTATAGTGGTGCTTGTGATAACTGTGTAACACTATAGTACAAATAAGAATTCGTGTAGCATTTGTAAACTCAGTCCTGGCAAATGTAAAGTTGTGAGTGAGTGAGTGAGTCTGTGTGTGTGTGTTTCCAGAGGAATGATTTATGACCCATTCACACAAACTGCACTTCTGATTGCCCATGTTAGCACTCGTGCTGATGTCAGTCACCTTGAAATAGCCCTTTGGGTAAATCTCAGCCCTATAAGCTTTGTGGAGCTCGTGATAACTGTATAATACTGTAGTGTAGTAAACTAGTAAGGTAGGAGTTCTAACACAGACATAGCAACTGTTAAACTGTGTGTGTATGTTTGGAGATGAATGATTTTGAGGCCATTCATACTCACTATACCTCCTATTGTCGTACTTTAGCACTCCTGCTGATGTCAGTCAACTTGAAATAACCCTTTGGCCAAGGCTCAGCCCATAATCTCCGTGGTGCATGCAATAACTGCATAATACTATAGTGTAGCAAACTAGTTAAGTACGAGTTCTAATCCTGGTCCTGGCAACTGTGAAAATGTGAGTGTTTGTGTGAGAGAGTATGTATGTGTCTTTGTTGACACTTGCATTTGTGGTCATTCACACTTACTACACTTCCTTTACTCCTCCTTTAGCACTGCTGCTGATGTCACTCACCTTCAAAGATACCTTTGCACAACTCTCCAGCATATAAGCTCTGTGGTGCGTGCGTTAAATGCGTAGCAATACATAGCTAGGTAGGGGTTCAAAACTCAGTACTGGCAAGTGTGTGTGTGTTATCAGTATGCTGTGTGGGTGTTGGTGTGATTGTGTAATTATATTGAGGAACTATATGTCCCAGTATCCACATTACAAGGTCAACAGTTATCAAACACCATAGACGTTGGTGTAGACAATCCACAGCCATAAATGTCTAGTGCGATGTGCAACGACTATGTGACAGTATGGATTAGTGAACAATATAGGCAACCCTTATAATACTCAGAGACCACTCTCCACCCATGGATCATACACAAACACACTTGGCTAGACAGCAACCACTATATCAGTAGTTCTCCTGCAAATTGCTTCACAGATACTACCTGTGGTGTGATTGCAGTAGACTTCATGCCTATCGACCACAACAGTGTCACTGACATCAGAAAGTACTTTGATGTGTTACATCTCCTGACGGAGTGTGTGTTATGCAGTAAGTAAAAGGACATGGAACCCTGTTCCATCCCCTCAGTAGCCCAATCAATATGTACAGTGGCCCTTTTGCTATATTCCCCACTGGATGTCTGAACAACTGTAGCGTCTGCAAATATACCCATAAAGGGAATACCATGCCTTATACACATGCCTTGTATGGACAGACACCTATAACTCCAATGAATCCCCATATCATACTGTCTATGTGGGTGCAAACACTACCTCAGTTACATAGCCAGGTCTCAACAAATGAGGTCAGGAATGCTACTTCTGAAGATACCAATCTGTCCTCACAACATGCCCCAGAGAACTCAAGCACACTTCCACATTTCAAAGAACATGCATGTGGGACATGTGCAGAACCCAGACACTGTCCATGTTATGGAATATAAATCACATACATGTGCAGCAGTGCACATCACTGGCCAACACAGGTCAAGGTTGTTGCATCTTCTACCAGGGGTCAGTATGATCTGGTCCAGGTCAATGGAAAGGATGACTCCCAGTAGTGCTGGGCCACTGTACTAGCACTTGGCCACTTTACCCAAGTGATGGAGGGGTAGTTGAAGACTCATACTATGTCAGTGTTGTGTTGGACCATCACAGATGGCAGGGTGTTGAGGAATGTGCATTGACAGTCTAGGGACCTAGATGTGGACCCATAGCAGGCTATGGTCTGGATTGCACTATTACCCCAAGGAAGTTTTACCGGAAGAATCTACAATGCATTATGATCAGATACTAGTCTGAAGGTATTCCTACCCATAATGAATATGGCAACAACACCATAAGTTCATAGGTTCATAGTTTAGTACTAAGCTAACTGCCCTTGTGAGCCATTTTAAGCCTAGCCAATTATCCCTTGTGAGACTCAAACCCTGCACCTTGTATTTGTAAGGCAAACAACTTAGCCATTAAGTCACCCTCCCAACCAACTGTGGAGGTGTAGTGTGGTCTATGTTTGGGGCCCGACAGTTGTGGAATGCATCATAGCCTGGTACTGCTGGTGTGAACCACCTCTCCATTACATCAGATGTCTCCTTCTCTCCAAAGACTGCTCTGAGTGACTGCATCCTGACAGTTAGATGTCTACTGTTGAGCAGCATGGCCCTCAGATTGCATACATGTGTAGCTGTTATTGGTGGTAATAGCATCAGGAACACTGCCTAAAAAGGCATCATAGGGGTGGCAAGGCATTTAGCCAGTACCTGGAAATCCAGCGGTGACAGATGTAAGACATCTGTGGCAGGTAATTGGGTTTTGTCAATCATGTCATCCCAAACAGAGAGGTACTGGATCCCCCGAGAATGACACATAACACGTAAGCCAATGTTGCAGTCAATCTGTTGATAGTACCACAGCATCATTCTGGGTGACAGTGGTACACTACCCAGGGCTACTGTCACTTCTGCCTGGACCACATAACCAGAGAGTTCAATCGTGTCTCTTGTTAAGTCATTCACACTCACATGGATAAAGAGTGATATACGTAGTTGTTGTGGAGTGCCATGGATGGCTGTGTCATGTGTTGGATGCTGGCATGTGATACATATTTGGCTGCTACCTGCTCCATATTCAACTTACTGAGTGGGATATGTGTGTGCCTCAGTAATGAGTTGCCCATGATCACTGTATTGTGCAAGGTGGTTAGCCTTAGGAGTTTAGGTTGAGGGCCACACTGTGTAGATTAAATATGTGTCCCTTGACATGTGCCATGTCACATTGTCTGAGTGGGTGTGTGTCTTGCTGGCCTGTGCTGTTCAGATAAATGTCCATTGAGTGCCTCTGCGAAGGTGGGTGTGTGGCTTTTCACTGTATGTCATGGGTGTCAAAGTGGGTGTCATGGTGAGCTACATGTTCCACATGGTGTGATGCAGGTGTTGATCATATCCTCATGACCTGCTAGCCCAGTCTTTGATGGAGAGTGCATGTGTCCATATTGGGTGATATATGGATAACCCTCACAGATCTGCGTGTTTGTAGTTTAGAGGGGAGGGTTGTCTGTGTACTTGAGGCAGTTGCAACATTGCCTCAGAATGGACAAGTTCTCCAGGTTAATGGGTGAAAGCACAGATAACCACCCTACAAACATGCCAGAAGGGGTGGACATAACTACCAAGTATTCTGGCTACTTCTGTGATGAACGAGTACTGCTGATGGCTCCCAGGTGTACCACACTTCTTGATACAATAATCTGGTGAAGTGCTAAGCCATAATGCTAGTTGAAGTGCAAGACAGGAAGAACTAGCATGATGTACGGGTGGAACAGAAGGCAGACTGTCTGCAGCCTGTAATAGTTTAGCACAGCTGTGCAGTTACCAGTGGCTTTGGCCATGTGAAAGTTCCGTAAGCTCTGTAGTGCATGTGGTAACTGTAACACTATAGTAGACATACCTAGACAGGCAGGAGTTCTAATCCTTATGCTTGCAACTGTTTGTGTGTGTGAGGATTATATCTTGCATGGCTTATACCATTTTGATGTGTATATAATACATGGCTGGTGACTACTTCCTGCTGCCATTACTTTATATATTGTGGTAAAAGCATCTGACTCAACGTGCATTAGGTTAAACCACTGTACAGTCCTTTGTACAGATGTCTGGCATATCCATATGTTTTTAACCTATATATGGTTGGACATGGTCTATGTGCCTTAACAATGCCCATAGGTGGGATATTATAGACAAATAGGCCACAGTGAGTGTACTGACACATATGGTAGCATGCGGTATCATACCTGACTGAAACATCATGCTGATACAATGTGTGCCACCCTCACAGGTGGCCTGCCTTGTACATGCAACACATGAGTCTAGATGCATGGTTTTACAAGTGAACTGTTACCATTATGGGTCACTATATATATATATATATATATATATATATATATATATATATATATATATATATATAAATATATATATATATATATGGGTTCACTTTAAATCATCAAATGTTCAGAACATCGAAGTTCTGATCATCGAGACCAGAACATCGATGTTCAGAACATCGAAGGTTTAAAGTGGAAGTGCCAGGTAAGTGAGATTGTGGAATGTTGGGTGTGTATGCAGGGCAGCAAGGTGCCCTGTATGTTGTATGTTTGTATGTTGTGTGTGTGTGTGTGCCATCTGAGTGTTGGCATTGCAGGTAGGGTATGGGAAATCTCCTGTTTAACGCTACCGCATATAGTGGTACACAGGAGATTTCCCTTACCCCACTGTAGTGCGATCTTGGATTTGGAATATTAAGCATAACATAATATTTACCAGAAAGGCTCATCCAGACTCTGCTACACTTTGCTGTGAAGGAAAGGTTAGTTTGCTGTTATTTTTGTATATTGCATTGCCTTTCTTTGAATTTTGAAATACTGTTTTTTTTTTTTTGTGTTTGTTTTGCTTGCATTCTGTTCAAAATATAACAATTAAAAAAATCAAGAAAGAGACTCTCTCTCTTCTGAGTCAGGCATTTTTTTTTTCCCCTCCCACCCATTTAAGTTGTCTTTTTAAATGTTTCTGTTTTCACCTGTTGCCCTCTCTTATGTTAATCTCTCATTATTATCTCTCTACTTATACTTTCACTTATTTACCATCACTTTCCACAAAAATCACACTTTTGTCCCCAAATTATTTTACCCTATTTAACATTTTGGCCATAGTACAGTAAAACACAAAGTAAAAACCCTTTCAGTCCTTTCATTATTTCTAGTCCATCTTTCTCTTTCTAAACATAAAACTTTAAACTTTTAAAACCTTTAAACTACTAAAATCCTACTTCTCTAGTGCACACTCTGCACACACTGCACATATTCTAACTATCTTAATCAATATTTACTTAGTGCATACTATTACTAGCACTTTTAAAAAGATAAAGATCTCCTCACTTCTCTCCTGTTATCTTTTCTGTAAACTCTTTGCTCCAACAGTACCTCACAGTACATTTTACCTTGCACTTTATACTACATAGCACCCCAAGGCAAAACTCCATTCCCCATCACTCACGCCCCAAAATCTCTTTAAAGTTTTTTGTCTCCACGCTAGCATGCCTCGAGGATCAGTTCGAGGGTCTCTCTGCTAGTGTCCTCTCCTGCCTAGAATATTGAAGGCAATGTTACAATTGCCTCATGTACACAGACAACCCTCTCCCAGCACAACAACCTTGAAATACATGCCAGAGAGATGCAACTATACAAAAACAACTGAAATGAGCATCTCCAACATAGGACTGGGCAAGCCAGTCAGGAGGAAACAAGACCAGTCAGGACCCCAAGGTTACCAGACTCAATTACCACACACACATACACAAATCACACACACAAATCATACACATATCTGCATCAAAGACATAAACCACCAAAGCGAACACCAGACACCAAAACAGCAGAGGCACCAAAACACACCACACCTCACACAACCACACACCTGCAACAACCACTGTCACACACAGTCTTCAGGCCCAGCAAACACAGCCACAGTCACAGCCACATACACTACACATTGCCAGGATTAATGACCAGACACACACTCCATAGGTGACACACACTGACATCCCCGTCATTTCACCAAGCTGGAGTAAGGAAGCATACAATGCTACAGTAAGTCAGGCGCTTCAGCAGGTACAACATAACAACAGCAGCACTCACTCTCAACTAGCGGGCAGGCGCAGTACATGCACACTCATCATCCAGAGACATTGAAACGAGGGATCTGATTATTGGACTACTCTCAAGATGTGTGACCCTGAGGTATCCCTGACCTTCAGCAGGTATGACCCTATGACCAAGAGATATCCTTCACCAAGAATGATGCCACAAGCCAGAACTCTGGTGTAGCTCAAAGAATTGGCTTAAAGTTTGTGTGGGGAAACTCTGATCCATGTCAAAGCACCCCCAATGACATGCTGGCGACTGCTGTTTCAACCTGGGGACGGCTTGCACTGGTCAAGGCTTGATTCACCCCATAGTGCCTTTTCTGCCACTCTTATGCCTTTTTAGGCAACTACCACTTTTTAACTAAAAAGGAAAAAACTAAAAAACACAAATGCTGAAAAAAAAGTCAAAAAAATAAGGCTCAATGCCAGAAGTCCAAATCTCAGAATGCACGCAGACGACTGGACATTTCGTGAGTGACAGAAAACATGATGTCTGTGCAGAACTAGACTTGCACTTCAAGGCTCTGAGCACCCTTACAGCACTATCCGGCCAAACCTTCATCAGCGAACCCAAAGGGGGATCCGACATCAATCATGAGGGGGTATCCATATCACTCAGGAGACTGGTGGCAACGCACGCGGCAATCACGCCATGACGTGGCCTGGAACCATACCAGGTGCAATTAGCCATAGGCAAGCACAAATCAAAAGCCCTCTCAAACCCAGGCCACAAACACACATAAACTCAGGAACCTCCTGAAGCCTTCCTGGAAAACACATGTATCAGGATAAATGTATGACTAAACACCTAATATACTAGCACAACACTACTCAAGCGGCAACCACTTAGCCCAAAAAAACCAAACACTCTAGCCCACCACTAATCACAATTCTCCAACTCAAATGCCATGGAACACTCAGGTCCCCACACATCATCATCAGAAAAACATACTTGATCTCATCAGTCTCTTCATAACATGGGAGCACATGGGAAGACAACATCACAAGTATACCCAGACCACAAGGATCAGATCACCACCCCACCACCTTCCAAAAGACTAGTCCCACCCCCAATCCAGCTGACTGAAACTTCAGAAGTAAAGAACTTCTTCTGCAGACTAGGAAACAAAGACTAAGGTGGTGAATCCAAGGGAAATGCTCACTATCACAAATGCCTCAAGCCGCTGCCCTGCTTACAAATGCCTCAAGGCAAGCACCTGCAAAAACCAAAAGAGCAAAATCCCAAAGGCAACAAAGACAACTTGTAACTCCCCAACAAAGCCACCCAACAAACGGGACCAGGGCTAAGGCAAAAGGACTCTACAACAAAAGGATAGAGCTAAACTTTATAAGAGCAAATCCCAAAGGTAACAAAAAGTTGATCAAAAAAAGTAAAACTAAGAAAAAGCATAAAGCAAAAGAAAAAATATTTTAGCTCAAAGAATAGCAAAAGACCTGTAAAGACAATCATTTCAGAACAAGTTCAAAGTTAGAAACCTGAGGAAACCTACAGATCTCAAGGAA